>NW_021641042.1:300000-451280 GCF_900964775.1 Scleropages formosus | reverse complement strand
CTATTGGAGATATATTTATATACAGTATATAAGAGCAGCGGTGTGGTGATGCGGTGATACAGTCGGTTGGGCTGGGGCCTGTTCTCTGGCAGGTCTGGGGTTTGAGCCCCGCTTGGGGTGCCCTGCACTGGACCTGGCGTCCCGTCCGGGTGTTTCTTCTCCCTCTCCAGCCTTGCACCCTGTGTTGCCACATTAGGCTCTGGTTTGTAGTGACCCCATTTGGGATGAGTGGTTTCAGGCGATGTGTGTGTGTGTGTGTGTGTGTGTGTGTGCGTGTGTGTGTGTGTGTGTATATGTGTCATGTCCACACTGCAATCAGCAGCTCCGGATGTCAATCAAGCACCTCATGAGAATCAGACCACTTGGCTTTAAAAGACCCTCCTCTGCACTTGTGGAAACTCATTGAGACAACTGTCCCCCTTTGCACCGATGTCCCAGTCTCCTTTGTCCCTGGTTCCTGTCGTTCGTTCCCTCACTTTTGACCATGCGCATCTCCCCCTGACTTCGTCTACAGATCTTTGCTCCCACTCTGACCACCAACTTACCGACTCCTCACCCGTCCCCAACAACGAGAACTCACCTGATTCCTCGGTTCCTGACAAACGATGCTGCACGTGGGTCCAGCCTTCCCTGCGGCCTCGGTTCCGTGTGACAATAACAAATGTGTTTATTTTTTTCTGTATATCTGTTACTGTGATGGTCAGTGTCACAATTTAATGGTGACTCTACAAGAACAGATAAAACAATAAACTCACTACTAGCTTCACTGGAGTGTAACATATATTTAGTTGTTTGTAGTTTATTAATTCTTCAGTAAATTGAAATTATGTTTTCATCTGTACTCTACATTGAGTACAGTCCACTCGTAGAGGAGATGTATTTCACTTCACTTTGAGAGTCACATTCAGGTTACAAATGGACACAGAGGTGACAAATGCACATTATTTTAATATAAAAATATATATATATAATGATAAAAGATTTATTAAGAAATGATGAAAATACACAAAGTGTAAAATCCAAACTCTAAAGTCTGCATTTTACACTGAACTGAAAACTGTCTCGAATTCAGGGCCGTTTCCTGCTATAAGCGGAACAAACGGTTCCTTTGGAGTCCAAAGCCGCTGGGGGAACCGATGACTTTACATTTACATTTACATTTATTTATTCAGCAGACACTTTTCGCTGAAGCAATGTACATCTCATAAAAAATACAATGTGTTCATTACATTAGGAGAAAACAAGACACTTAGATGCAGACGCATGATTGTAAGTACAGTTTGTTTGTTTCTTTCCACCATATGAACCAATGTTCATCACACAAGTAGGTGCATACAACTTTATCTAAGTATCCATGATTCCGAATCACCTTTCCAATAACTTTTTTTTTTTTTGAGATATGTAAACATTTACGTTATAACACAGGAGGAGCTGCATAAGGTTTATCCGGGGCTTCATCTGAAAGTTACAGAATTTTTTTTTTTTTTTTTTAAATTTGGACAGAGATTCAGCAGTTCTGAGTGACAGGGGGAGGTCGTTCCACCACAATTGAGCCAGAAGCAAGAACCTCTGTGCTTTACCTTTCGTACGCGGGACCAGCAAGTGGGCACTTCTGGAAGAGCATAGCAGTCTGGTTGGGGTGAAGTGAATGATCAAGTCTTGTACATACCTGGTTGCAGTTCTACTTATGCATTTGTTGGCCATAACCAGGGTCTTAAGTTTGATTTTTCACAAAAATGCTCAGTTCAGTACATGGTTCTGGTGAAAGTTTTTAAAAATCTTATATCCATTTCTTTTTTAGAAGTTCAAAAACTCTTTTTTTTCTCTAAGATAACTTTCTATTATTTGACCCATCTCAGTAATTTCAGCAGAACAATTTTGGACAAGTGCCTCACTCAAGGTACAATAGCTGGAGGTGGGATTTAAACCTGCAACTCTTTACATCCAAAGCAGCAACTCTGACCACTACACTAGCAACCACCTCTATTCATTTCTCTTGTATTTTATCTTTTTCTTTATTAAAATGTTTCACTGGTCAAAATTAAGGGAAAGGCTCCTTCTATGAAGTTTTCATTCCATGGATGGGGGCCAAAGTACGATATTTCTTAGGCCCCCAAACTGTTCGGAAACAGGCCTGCTGTAACTAACAGAAGACACCAGAAGTTTAACCACAGACACAGAATGAAGAGGAAATCATAATGTACTTTACTGTGAAAAACACTGTAAATAATTTCTGTGAATGATTCCTATTATAGTCGCTGGACTCTCAGGAAATTGAACAAATTATAAATCAAGAGCACTGATAATAACTGCTGTTGAAACAATGAGAAAAAACTTAATCATCATCTAACTTGATTCCATTTCTTTTTCTGCTGATAATGACTGATATCTGCCCCCCCAACACACACACACACACACATACACACACACACACACACACACAGATACACACACACACACACACGCACACACACACACACACACACACACACACACACACACACACCTGCCTCAGCGCAGGGTCTTTCAGGCAGTGAAACCGCACCATGAACCGTTGGGCTGAAACTGACATTTGCATGGGCAGGACGCTTCTGCTGCTCCCAGAATAGAGCAGGCAAATGTGCCCCCGTCCCCAGGGGGCTGCTGTGAGGTGGGGGCTTACGGTAAATCAAGAGACACAGAAAGAATCATCTGACCCTTTACATGGAGTTTGAGTCAACTTGTACTTCCATTTCTGTGTGTGTCTGTGCAGCACAGAGCATGATGTAGTTCACGTAAACTCTTTGTCTTTCTTCAGCTCCACAGTGTTTACAGTAGTTAGAGCAGGAAGGGACAATCAGTGCAGTATTTTCCTTTACGCTCATAGAACAGAAACACTAAACGTAGGTTATGCAGCACTTGTCTGAACACTTTTTTGACGTGTTAAAGAGAGGCTCAAGAGACACTCAGGACCAAACGTTCAAGAAACCATTATGTTTTCATGATCTTTTCACATGTGTGTGAGTCCCCATGATTTAGGGATTCTCCTCCTTCCCTGTCAGTGTGGGGTCACAGGGAGCTGCTGTCTCTCACACTGAACACACACTTATTGCAAGTAGTTTTCTTAATTTTGGATGATAAATTCTGCTGAAATATTGTTTGTGTGAAGGAAACACTAATAGAATCTTCCTGTAAAGGTATTTTTAAAAAATGAAAAATACGCTTTTAGATGATAGGCAGAATTTACTATGACAATGAAAACTCAGCGTGTGTGTGTGTGTGTGTGTGTGTGTGTCATTATGGTAACAGGCAAACTGTTTCTGTTTGATATACATCATCCGTTAAATAATGAAACATTTTCCTTCAAGGAAGACAAAGTGTATTAAATGACAGAAAGATTTTTATTTCGCTTACTTTTCTTTAAATATAAATTTTCATTGAATTAATACATTTCCTTGTACTTTCTATGCCTTCTTTGCGAACAGGACTGTGCTCATCATTTGAAATGAACACTTATATTACAGTTCATGTGACACAATATGTATTAATAAGGGAAACAACAAATGCGTCTTTGATTCAATAAATGTTTATTATTCTCAGCTGCATTTCAGACGTCACTCAAGCACAAGATCACACAGTGTAACACACCAATAATCTAATACAGAACAGGAGCAGAGGACACACTGGATAATACTGAGAAGCTCAAGGTAAAGGGTCTCACATATATAGTGGAGCAAAGCACATTATAACCTCTATGTTACTAGTTACGAAAACAGTAAGAGTGGAGTAGAGCACAGAGTAAAAACACAGTAATGAGACGCCCATCTACACGGGGCAGTCGGCTCTCTTCATCGTCTCCAGAACTGGAGTCTGGGAGCCCTGAGTGGCCTTGCAGACCACCGTGTCCGCCTTCGTCCACTCGTCCGCAGGGAGGGTCAGCGTGCTGCTCCAGCTGTACTTGCCGTCCTTGTCCAGGAGTCCGCGGCTCGCGTCCCCAGGCTTGGTCCTGCCGTCCACCGTCCACTCCAGCTTCCAGTCGGAGGGGAAGCCCTTGTTGGCCAGACACGTCAGCGTGGCCTTGTTCTTACCGGACACCTCTTGACTGGACGGGGCAGGACCGTGAGGACGGGGGGCAGCGTTTGCCTAGGAGACGGCAGAGGTCAGAGGTCAGAGAGAGGGCAGCGAGTGGACGGAACACCTTTAACAGCGGACATCGCATTGTGTCTCATCACCTGTACGTAGCGGAGGAGGAAAAGAGCTGTTAGTTAACGCTCAGAGGAGGAATGGATAGGCAGTTTATGAATGTAGCCCACAGTATGTATGAGGTGTATCATAATGTGCCATTAATACAAGAGAACGGATCTCTTAGAGTCATTTTTACCTCCGCAGCTCAGTGCTACAAATGTGTCTCTTTTCCACCCTTCTGGACATGTTCATACAGCCCTTCCGCACACTGCTTTTCTTCATTTTATAACACACTGATTGATTATTAAAAGTGTATCAGTGATGGACTGAATTCAGTTCAAAGTCAAGACAACTGGATACATATTGAATTAAAGACCAAACTGGCAAAGCGCATCAATTATTTATCACATTGTTTGTATTATTTTCATCTTATTTACTACTGACAGCTGTAAAACAAACATTAATTCGGAGGAACAAATAATGAATTTATAAAACAGAAAAAACAGAAGAAACAATTTTTTACAGGTTTAAATGGAAATCAGAAAATCCGTAGTGAACAAACAGTAAAAGACGCTTTTATCGCATATTATCGTTATTTATCGCATTTATTATTATGTATTTATCGTTGTTTTCTCTGTTGCTGTCAATATTTCGAACATCATTTGAAACTGTTGTAACCAAACAAGGTACAGTGTAACGACTTTGAAAAGAGCTGGAAACACTCTGCTGAAACATGATTTTTACAGGTTTAAATGTAAATCAGAAAATCCGTGAACAGAGTAAAGACGCTTATCGCCATATTAATTATCGTTATTTATCGCACTGACTTTTATTTATCGTTGTTATCTATGAGTTCTCAACGATTTTGCAACATCAATGATTTGAAGCTGTTTTTCCAAACGTTCAGTACAACGACTTTGAGTGAAACAGCTGAAAACACACAAATGAGACACTCAACTGAAGAATATAAATGTACTAAGGGAATAAAACGAGTTACATTCATTACTTTACAGTGTTCAGATATAATAGAAAAAGGTTCTTACTTCCAACTTCCAGCCTGGTTCCTCCGCCAAAAGTGTACCACAGTGATTCAGAGCCTATTCGTGCTCGTACAAAAACCTCCACAGCGCCCAGTGTACCGTCAATATACCGTGTTTACCGGCATTTCATGGTAAATACTAATTTAGTCTCATGTCTGGTGTCTTCAAGAAAAGAATCACAGCGGTGTGTCCATGATTGATGTGAAAAGGAGCTTTTACAATAAAATGCACCGCACCACCAGATTCCTATGGGGCTCTTTTCTACTGACAATTTGAAGTTTATTTTTGGATTTCTGACAAAATGAAGCAAAAAACACACAAAAAAAAAGGAACATATTGTCCGAATAAGGAAAAGTTTACACAAATAATTGAAACCCTGAGCAAATTGTTTCTCAGAAAACATCTGGTAGGAGCACATTAGACAATGAATATGAACTATAAATATGACAATGAAACAGAGAACAAAGGAAAAACATAAAAAGTATCTGTGCAGAGCTTTGATGTCGATGGTATTGAGTTAAAAGATGAAATACTTACTGCCAACTTCCAGTTTGGTGCCGCTACCAAAAGTCCACCACAGTGAGTGAAAGTCACTGAGGGGCTGTACAAAAAGTCCTGTGAGACACCAGTGTGTCTCTCACTGCTCACCGTGGATTATTGTCATGATGACACACAGCACCACTGAACACACCTTTACACCACAGATTCCACTATTGCATATTTTAAACAGTTATTTGGAATTTTTCTCTTATTTTCTGCGTTTATTCCATCTTTCATTTCGTAAAACTGATAAGCTGA
Source organism: Scleropages formosus (assembly GCF_900964775.1). Lineage (NCBI taxonomy): Eukaryota > Metazoa > Chordata > Actinopteri > Osteoglossiformes > Osteoglossidae > Scleropages > Scleropages formosus. The sequence goes on along the minus strand of NW_021641042.1, from coordinate 445,278 downwards.
ATGTTAAACAGCAGCAAAAACTTTTGAGTGATCAATATCAGACTGTCATGGTCGCGTCAGAGGGAAGCGGCGGACCCAAGTGCAGAGCGGTAATCGTGGTGTCTTCGGGGAAATCCAAGAGAGGAGGTCAGAGGACGGGCAAAGGGTCTTCGAGGTGCGAACGTCGTAACAGGGAGGATCCAACAGGCGAGGTCAGTGTGCAGGCAAGAGGTCGATAATCCGAAGGAGGCAGTAGATCGGGGGAACAAGGGACGGGTTCGGGGAAGGCGTTCAGGAACAGGAAATGGCTGGAGAAGGTCGCTAACGAGGAGGCAGATCAAGGTTCCGCATCAGCTGGTTGTCCGACGCAGCCTTTTATGCTGCGGTCTGCGTTGGGTCACAGGTGTTCCGTGTTGGTCCGAAGGTGTGGGCGTGGCAGTACCCCCCCCCCCCGAGGATCGGTCCCGAACACTTGAGGGCGACCAGGGGGACGGCCTCGAGGCCGAGGTGCGGGCCGATCCGGATGACTGCTGTGGAAGTCGGCAATGAGGCTTGGATCAAGGATGTCTCGTGCCGCGACCCAGCACCGTTCCTCAGGTCCGTATCCTTCCCAATCCACCAGATACTGGAGTACCCTTCCACGACGGCGGGAATCCAGGAGCGCCCGTACCGCATACGCTGGTGCACCACCGTCAGGCAGGAGAATTGGGTCTGGAGGCGTGCTTGCGGGCTGGTGAAGGGAGGTGGCCAAGGGTTTGAGGAAGGATACGTGGAAAGTCGGGTGTGTGCGTAGGTGTTGGGGCAGTTGCAGGCGATAAGAGACCGGGGTAAGTCTGCGGATAATCTTAAAGGGTCCTATGTACCTTGGGCTGAGTTTCTTAGACATATACGGTCCTTGGAGACCCCAGGTTGACAGCCACACCCTCTGTCCGGGTGCAAGGGAGAGGTGCCGCCGATGTCGATCAGCTTGATGTTTGATCCGGGTTTGTGATTCTTGGAGATGTCGTCTGACAGCTGCCCATACCTCACCGCTGGTTCGGTACCAAGAGTCCACAGCCGGCACATCGCTGGATCCCGGTTGCCATGGGAACAATGGTGGCTGGTACCCCAAGATGCACTGAAAAGGAGAGACACCTGTAGAGGTATGGGTGAGTGTATTGTGGGCGTACTCTGCCCACGGAAGGTATCGAACCCAGTGAGTTGGGTGTTCAAGACAATAGCTTCTGAGGTACCGACCGATGTCTTGCTGTAGCCGTTCAACCTGCCCATTGGCTTGAGGGTGGTACCCCGATGTCATACTCACTGTGACCCCGTGTTTTTTCCAAAAGGCCCTCCACACACGCGATGTGAACTGAGGACCCCTGTCGGACACTATGTCTTCGGGTATACCGTAGAGCCGGAATACATGCTGAAACAGCAACTCTGCTGTCTCCAAGGCAGAGGGGAGCTTGGGCAAAGGAATCAAGCGACAGCCCTTGGAAAAACGATCGATCACGGTCAAGATGGTGGTCTTACCATCTGACAGTGGGAGGTCCACTAAGAAATCTAACGCTAGGTGCGTCCAGGGACGGTTGGGTACCGGCAGGGGTTCCAGGAGCCCTGCTGGACTCTGATTTGAAGCCTTGGACTGAGCACAGACTGGACACGCCCGGATGTAGTCCTGTACGTCCTCCCGGAGGGACGGCCACCAGTAGAGCTGCTGGATCCTAGCCTGAGTCTTCCCAAACCCTGGGTGCCCTGCCGCTGGATGGTCATGGGCCCATTGTAGGAGAGTCGTCCTCAGACCTGGTGGAACATATTGTTTTCCAGTAGGTTTACCTGGTGGTTCGGGGTCCCCTTGTTGGGCTTGAGCCAGGTCCTGGGTGAAGTCCCACTGAACGGGTGCTACAAAGCAGGACCTGGGCAGGATGTAGTCCGCTTCCGTTACCTCCTGCGTTTCGTCATGCAGCCGGGAAAGGGCGTCCGCTTTGATGTTCTTTGGACCTGGTCTGTAAGTGACAGTAAAGTTGAACCGAGAAAAGAACAGCGCCCACCTGGCCTGACGCGCGTTGAGGCGCCGGGCTGTCTGCAGATATTGTAAATTCTTATGATCCGTGAATACCAAAAAAGGGTGTTGTGCCCCTTCTAGCCAATGCCTCCACTCTTCTAGGGCTAACTTAATTGCTAGGAGCTCTCTATTTCCTATGTCGTAGTTTCGTTCAGCCTCAGACAGTTTCCTGGAAAAGAATGCGCAAGGGTATAATTTCACGGGCTTACCTTGCCTCTGAGAAAGGACAGCGCCGACCCCTGACTCAGAGGCTTCAACCTCCACCACGAATGGCAACTCAGGGTCGGGTTGATGCAGAATGGGGGCTGTAGAGAACTTGGATTTGAGGTTCTCGAAGGCTCGTTGGGCTTCTGGGTTCCACGGGAGACGAGGGGTTTTACTCGCTGTAAGTGCTGTCAATGGTGCGACGATCATGCTGAAGTTCCTGATGAATCGGCGGTAAAAATTGGAGAACCCCAAAAATCGCTGGAGAGCCTTAGTGGTGGTTGGGCGAGGCCATTGCTGGATGGTCTGGACCTTACCCGGATCCATAGCAATGCCGTCTCGGGTAAGTATGAACCCCAAGAAGGAGACCTTCTGCTTGTGGAATTCACATTTCTCCAACTTCACATATAATCTGTTCTGCAACAGTCTCTGGAGCACCTGTCGGACAGTCAATACATGCTTGGCCAACGTATCAGAATAAATCAGGATATCGTCAAGATATACCAGGACGCCTTTGTGGATCATGTCCCCAAGCACATGATTCACAAACGCCTGGAATACACTGGGTGCGTTCACAAGACCAAAAGGCATAACCAGGTATTCGTAATGACCCAGGGTGGTACTGAAAGCAGTCTTCCATTCATCACCCTGCCGGATACGGACTAGATTGTACGCACTTCTCAGGTCTAGTTTTGTGAACCATTGCGCCTGCTGAATGTTCTCAAGTGCGGCTGAGATCAAGGGCAGAGGATGTGGATATTTCACACAAATATTATTCAACCCCCGATAGTCGATACAGGGGCGTAACCCCCCATCCTTTTTCTCGATGAAAAAAAACCCGGCAGACGCGGGCGACGTGGATGGTCGAATAATTCCTGTCTTTAAGGCTTCGGTGATATAAGTCTGGAGGGCGGATTGTTCGGGTCTGGACAACAGGTAAATGCGACTACGCGGAGGCGTGGTACCCGGCAAGAGATCAATTGCACAGTCCCACGGGCGATGCGGTGGGAGCTCGGATGCGCGTTTCTTGCTAAAAACCTCCGCAAGATCCTGATACTCGGGAGGAACTGGCACCTGCAGTGCCGATTCTGAGCCTTCTATAGACGTAGCTCGACAGAGTAGCTGTAAGCAGGTTCTCTCACATTGGGGTCCCCAAGCCACCAACTCCCCAGTACTCCACTGAAACACTGGGTCATGCTTGGAGAGCCAAGGGAACCCGAGAATCAGGGGCAACTCCGGAGACGAAATCAAATAAAAACTCAACATTTCCTGGTGACATACACCTACTCTCACAGTTACAGGGGCTGTCTGGTGGTCCACAAAACCCTTCCCGAGGGGCTGGCCATCTAGGGCGGTCACTCTAAGACGCCCCCCAATGGGTTTGGAGGGAATGCTATGAGACCGAGCAAACCCAATGTCCATGAAGCACCCTGCTGCTCCCGAATCCACCAGTGCTTGCGTCTGTACCTGTCCTGCTCCCCAGGATAACATTACAGGTACCGCGAGGCGGTTACAACAGAGGGTGCCACTCACCTTGATCTCAGGGCGGACAGGGCACTGGAGACGGAAGTGACTAGGGTCACCACAGTAAAGACAGAGGCGATTTTGTAGTCTTCGCTGTCGTTCGGGGAGGGGCAGGCGCCCCAGCCCCAGCTGCATCGGCTTTGCTTCCTCCTGTTTGGGACCGCATCTTTCTGGAGCCGGTTCTGAGGCTGGTCCCTGGGTTCTGATCTGATTATCTAAGGTTACCGCGGTTTCTATGAACCGATCAAGGGTCCATCTTTCTCCTCGGAACACCATTTCACCACGGATGCGTGGGTTTAGACCACGGCGAAAACTAGCCAACAAGGCTTTCTCTCCCCAATCGCTGCGTGCTGCGAGAACACGAAATTCTAGGGTGTAATCTGCCACGGGTCGGTTACCTTGCTGTAGATTCAGGAGTCTTTCACTTAGCTGTTCCTCCAGTTGAGCCAGTCCGAAAACGGCGAGGAACCGGCTCTTGAACTGCGCATAAGTGCTGGGGAGGCCATTTGTCCAGACTGCTGTCGCCCACTCAAGTGCTTTGCCCGGGAGCAGAGAGAGGACGTAGGCGATCCGGCTTTGTTCTGTGCTGTAAACTGGGGGCATACTGGAAAAACCGAGCTCACATAGAAGCAAGAAGCCTTCACATTGTGCTGGGGTCCCGTCAAAGCGGGTCGGGGGAGACAAGTGGAAACCGCGTGAAGGAGAAGGAGTGGCGTTCGACGAGTCAGGCGCTGCAGGACCGGCTGCGCGTTTCTCACTGGGTTGTGTGGGCGCACGCGACGTATTCAGCACGCTTACCACCTGCTTGTAAGAGGCGATGAGGTTGTGCAGCGTCTGTTCCATACCTGCCAAGCATGCTTCACGCGAGTCCAACTCCGCTTGGAGATGGTTCAGCTCCGCTGGATCCGTATAACTGGCGGAACCTTCTGTCATGGTCGCGTCAGAGGGAAGCGGCGGACCCAAGTGCAGAGCGGTAATCGTGGTGTCTTCGGGGAAATCCAAGAGAGGAGGTCAGAGGACGAGCAAAGGGTCTTCGAAGTGCGAACGTCGTAACAGGGAGGATCCAAAAGGCGTGGTCAGTGTGCAGGCAAGAGGTCGATAATCCGAAGGAGGAAGTAGATCGGGGGAACAAGGGACGGGTTCGGGGAAGGCGTTCAGGAACAGGAAATGGCTGGAGAAGGTCGCTAACGAGGAGGCAGATCAAGGTTCCGCATCAGCTGGTTGTCCGACGCAGCCTTTTATGCTGCGGTCTGCGTTGGGTCACAGGTGTTCCGTGTTGGTCCGAAGGTGTGGGCGTGGCACAGACTATGCAACCAAACAAGACCCTCTCAAACCAATGGTCTCTAAACTCATAGCATGTCCATGTCACGACCCCAAGGTCGAAATCCCTGATGTCCAGCATCAGTCCAACTGCATCAACACACCTGGCCTCAGTTGGCCTCAGTTGACCTCAGTTGACCTTAGCTGACCAGCTCCCAGTGCTATTAAAAGGCTCAAGTCATGTCATTGGTTTGTGGCTTATTGATCAGCATTTTACTACTTTCCTGTGGCTTCCCTCATGATATTTGTTTACCAAGCTGTTTCCCAACTTCTGTTCCACTGTGTTTCTGCTCCAGTCCTTTGTGATTCTCTCCACATCTCGTGTTCCATCTCCGTCGAAATCCAGTCTCAGTGTATTTGTGTCGTACACCTAAAACTATTTAATTTACTGTGAGAAGAGCCCGTGTGTCTCTTTCTTCTGTAGTCATTGTGTTACTATTGCAGTTAATTTCTCTACACTTGTGTATAGACTCTGCTACTGTGATCATCGCACCTGGGTCTGTGTCCATTTCACGTCCTGACGTTACGGGGCCCAGTTTTCAATTTCTAATTTTGTTAATGACCTCAAGATTTCAGAAGATAAATCAAATTAATTTTCAGTATTGATGGACATTGTATGCAGTTCTACAGTTTTAACTCTCTTCTTCAATCCACTTATAACTACCTACAATATCTGTAACTGAGAGTACATGGTACTGACTGCGATTCACTGCGATTAAGACATGTTACCAGATGATGGAGCTGTGGCACATTGATCAAAAGTAGGACATGACAGGTGGGTCTAGGATGTAACTTGTGTCATGCTTGCAGGCAGGAACAAAGGCAACGTACCCAACTGCAGGTGCAGCGCTTATTGCAAAGCGTGGGCAGACAAGGGGCAGGTGAAATAACGAAATCAAAGGACAGGCACCAGGTCAACGTGGAGCAATCGTCATTCGGAGGAAAATCCGAAGTTGTGGTCCAGAAACAAAGCTGTGGGTTGGGATATCAGGAAGACGTAGGCACAGGGTAAGGAGACACGGAAACAAGGAATTTAGAGAGCATCACTTTCACAGGGTCATGCTGAGAACTTGTCCATAATCGCATTGACTTTGTCTCTGAAAAACAAAGCAAAGTCATCAGCAGTGAGAAAAGACGGAGGAGGGGGCGGCGGAGGACACAGGAGGGATGAGAAGCTGGCAAAGAGTCTGTGTGGTTTTTAAGTTGCAAACTGTATTTTGTTGTGGTAGAAGGTAATTTTAGCTCAAGAGACAGCAGAGAAAAAAGTAGCTAAGAGTTGTTTGTAGGCATCCAGGTCCAAGCGAATCTTGGATTTTCGTCATATTCACATAGGTCCTGTTTGCATGTAATGTATCAGTCAGCCATGGGGTGGCACTGGGGTGTGCTGGTCTGGAAGATAATGGACAGAGAGAGTCAAGGGAGGAAGACAGGGTTAGAAAGGAAAGTGTCAGTGGCATCGTCTGTTGCTAGATCCAAGAATTGTGCAGCAAAAGGGAGAGCAGACAGCATAGCAGAGGCAAAGCAGGAAGGTGAAAGACATTTTGAGTGTCATGCTATTCCCCCGGGACGGTTGTGTCAGACCCAAGTGCGGGGCACAGGAAGCTTGGTCAAGGGCCGGTTCAGTAGACATTGTCAGGGAACAGGCAAAGGGTCACCGATGTACAAACAGAATCCAAAGGGGCAGATCCAAGAGCCGTAATCCAAGAAACAGGCGAGTGATCAGGCAAACCAGTGAGTCGGAGATAAGGAGCAGGGCGAGGAGTGTGGAGCAGGGCGAGGAACGAGGATCGAGAAGCAGGGCGAGGAACGACGAGCAAGACTAGGAGCACAAGTCATCAATAAGACTGAACAAGATTCCGCATCGGGCTGTGTTCCGCAGCCCCTTTTTAAGTTTGTGCTTGCTAATTCGAAGCAGGTGTTCCCTGTTGTGCCGCTGTGGGGGTGTAAGAGGTAAACCTTTGTCAGTCACCACTATTCGCTGCTGTATCTACATATTCAAGTTAATTTACACTGTAGCACAAGAGACAGTCCTAGAAAAAGTGGCGTGAGCCGTAGGAGCACAATAAATGAATAAGTAGAGGAACAGTGTGTTGGAAGAATTTAAGCGTTCAAGTAGATTTTGGAGGGAAATTCACGACTTGGAAGCAGAGGATCCAGTTGTTGTGCAGCGAGTTATTTTGCTTCACAGTGACATGTGCCTTTGTACAAAGTAACATGTGTCACGTTAGAGTGACTTGTGCAGTCTTTTCTTTTGTATATGTACTGTGTTTGGTTCTTCTCAGCTATTTTAATACAGTGTATATAAAGTAATACTTCATGAGACATTTAAAACAGTACATGGTGACTGGTAAATAAGAATTTTTCAGAAAACTGTCCTTTCCGTAATGGGGGTGTAGTGGTGCAACGGGTTTGCTCAGGTCACACTCTCTGGTGGGTGTGGGGTTAGAGTCCTGCTTGGGGTGCATTGCGACAGTCTGGTGTCCCATCCTGGGTGTGTCCCCTCCCCCTTCAGCCTTTCGCCCTGTGTTGCCACGTTAGGTTCTGGTTCACTGCGACCCTCACATTGGACAAGTGGTTTCAGCCAGTGTGTCTGCATGTGTGTGTAACACACACACACACACACACATTTTCGGAACCGCTCGTCCCATACGGGCACAAGGCACCCTAGGCAGAACTCAAACCCCAGACCCGCTGGAAAAGAGAACTTGGTCCAACCCACTGCGCCACCGCACCCCTTACTTAAAACATTTCATGATTATTCTCCTTCATATTACTATGTTTAGAAAACCTCTGTAGGGGTGTGGTGGCGCAGTGGGTTGGCCCAGATCCTGCTCTCCAGTGGGTCTGGGGTTCGAGTCCCACTTGGGGTGCCTTGCGATGGACTGGTGTCCCGTCCTGGGTGTGTCCCCTCTCCCTCCAGCCTTACGCCCTGTGTTGCTGGGTTAGGCTCTGGTTCCCCGTATGGGACAAGCGGTTTAGGAGGTGTGTGTGTGAGTGAAACCTCTGTACTGGGTTACTTTTATTTTACCCTGAATTCAGCAATAGATCTGTGAGCCTTACAATTATCATATGACAGTTTGTGTAGAAAAATGTATATGGACTGAGTTAATATTCAAAACCAACATACATTTCAGGATCAACTGTAACATTTTTCGAACACCAGAATCCTGTATTAGCACAACTGGTTATTGATAATGAAATGATGTTTTTTTTAAAAAAAAAATTGGAAAATAGCCCTCAAAATAATCCTTTTATTAAAAAAGTAGGTAGGTGATGTAATGTGAACCCCTCACAGCAGAAATTTACTCAATGAAATGATTGCACAGAACACATTATGTGAGGAACAGATAAAAATCAACATGAGAATCTCCTCACTGTCCTGCTTTCTCCCAAGGAGCTCAAAACACTCCAAAACTGGGAAAATATCACCTATAATGATAAACACGGATAGAATTTGTAAAGAAGTGTATTGCAAGCTCTCAATCTAGACACTGTGTTGCGAACCTTTCCAGTTGAATAAATTCAATGAAATTTGATCAGATTTGTGAGAGGAAAGGAACAACTTCAATTTAAAATTATTGTGTACAGAGTCAACACAGAAACAAAGTGTCATGTTTGCTGTGTTCCAGGAAACAACGGACTCAGGCACAGATTCATATGATCTCCTTTTATTTGGAAAAACAGGCTGTAGCACGAGGGGGGTGCGGTGACGCAGTGGGTTGGACCGGGTCCTCCTTTCCAGTGGGTCTGGGGTTCGAGTTCCACTTGGAGTGCCTTTCGACGGACTGGCGTCCCATCCTGGGTGTGTCTCCTCCCGCTCCGGCCTTACGCCCTGAGTTACCGGGTTAGGCTCCGGTTCCCCGTGACCCTGTATGGGACAAGTGGTTCAGGAAGTGTGTGTGTGTAACACTCGGAGGCGGCCCGGGGAGGTGGCAGAGATGGGGGAAGAGCAGCCACAACTGGGGCTGATTTCACTCCCTATTTCTTCCCCGGTGCCCAGCAGTTGGCAGAAGACATCGAGGAGGAACCCGAAGCCGAACCATGAGACGACGCCCGCCTCCCGACCGACCCGACTCTCCCTGCCCCCATGACCAGCACGAAGCCTCTCCCTGGTCCCCGTTTCCTTCCTTCTCCCCTGTCTAACTAGGGCACATAAAAGCCCACTGCTGCAACGGCATCTCCTGTCTCGTCTCTTACACAAGGCTTAGCGAAAAGGGAAGGTTGAGGGACGTGGAAGGGTCGAGCGATCAACAAGCGTTGCTTAGAGGGCGAGACAAGGACGGGCAGTAAGTCGTGGTCGGTGGTCGGAACAGGAAACACTGGCCGCTCGGCTACAGCGCTTGCCCAAAATAAGGTTCCACATTCACGTCTCCTCGGCCGTCCTCTTTATCCTCACGCCCATCCAGGACCAGCAGGTGTCGCCGATGTGCTGGCTGACGAGGACGCGACACAAACACTCTGGTGCACTTATTCATTCAGCCCATAATTGAGATTTCATTTGGCAGAAAAGTGAGCTCTAGGAGTTTTTCCTCTGGGCATTTAAGGATCTTTGTAGACTGATAATCTGTCCATGATACTGTCCATTTCTCTCCACTGATCTACTTCATCTGGGGGGTGCGGTGGCGCAGTGGGTTGGACCACAGTCCTGTTCTCCGATGGGTCTGGGGTTCGAGTCCCATTTGGGGTGCCTTGCGACGGACTGGCGTCCCATCCTGGGTGTGTCCCCTCCCCCTCCAGCCTTACAGCCTGTGTTGCTGGGTAGGCTCCGGTTCCCCATGACCCCGTATGGGGCAAGCGGTTCTGAAAATGTGTGTCATCTACTTCACAAGCTGTGACAGCAGATAAAAAAAAGAATGTGATACATTTTTCATTTGTTACTCCAAAGTGATTTGCAGTATTGAGATACTTACAGTAATTTTATCAGTTTATACATCCATCTTCCTCCGCTATCCGAGGCCGGGTCGCGGGGGCAGCAGTCCGAGCAGAGCCCCCCAGACTTCCCTCTCCCCGCAAACCTCCTCCAGCTCCTCTGGGGGAACCCCAAGGCGTTCCCAGGCCAGCCGGGAGACATAGTCTCTCCAACGTGTCCTGGGTCTGCCCCGAGGCCTCCTCCCAGTGGGACAAGCCCGGAACACCTCCCCAGGGAGGCGTCCAGGAGGCATCCGGAACAGATGCCCGAGCCACCTCAACTGGCTCCTCTCGATGCCGAGGAGCAGCAGCTCTACTCCGAGCTCCTCCCGGGTGACTGAGCTCCTCACCCTATCCCTAAGGGTGCGCCCAGCCACTCTGCGGAGGAAACTCATTTCTGCCGATTGTATCCGCGATCTCATTCTTTCGGTCATGATCCAGAGTTCATGACCATAGGTGAGGGTCGGAACGTAGATCGACCGGTAAATTGAGAGCTTCGCCTTACAACTCAGTCAGTTTATACAGCTGGGTAATTTGAATAGTACCAAGTGGGAGGTGGGATTCGAACCTGTGTCCTTAGATTATCATCAAAGTTCACTGCCAACTGTACCTGGTGTCCCAAAGTCAGATGTTACCCATTACAGTACTTTCCCAAAAATCAGAATCCGTTTTCTAAAGTGATTGTGTGGAGAGTGTTTGGAGTGTAAAGTTTGTGCACATTTCCTAGACAGTCACTGCCTTTTATGAGCCACTGCAGGTGTGACTGCTGAGCACAGACTCACATCAGGGCTCTTTATGTGTCACAGCACCTTTAAATGTCCCTCCACAGTGGAGGGAAAACAGAAGACTGAGGTTCAAATGGCTTTTCAGATCATTTTCATGTGAGAGCAGTTGAGAAGAATGTGTTGGTAATGAATGTCAGATTGAAGACAAGAATCAGAACTGGAGTCAGATGTGTGGAAAACACTCTTAGGAGTGTATGAGTGTTGGGGGGACAAGAATTACTGAAACTGGGAATTTAAAGGCAGAATAGAAATGCCCGTCTCTGAAAGGATAATAATTGAACACAACGTGTCAAAAAAACTAAAATGTAATATCCACTTCTGGAGAAGGGTGAAAAGAGCTGGACATGTGATGGAATGTGATCTTAGATATTGTTTCCTCTGGACATTTTTCACAGCACTTTTTATATTTTATCAATGAATATTTTTGTGTGCTTTTACAGAGAAACGCATCATTAATATTCAACTCTGTTTTGGTTCAGTGACAGTCCTGTCCCTCTCCTATTCTCTTGTCCCAAATTTTGGAAAGTGACTCCATTTGACAATTTTTAGAAAAACTAGAAAAGATAATGATCACATAACTGCAAGTACCGTGGTACTTTACTGGACTCTATGGTTGTACTCATTACTGCATGGCTCACAGTGTGTCTTACGTGTATTTGCATGGAGAAGCACTTTGCATGGGCAGCACATGCTTCAGTGCTCGGGGACTGTTTATAGTCCTCAGAGTTGGACATTTCATCACTGACAGCTGTCCTTCATGGGAGTAAAACTCAAAACAACAATGATGAGTTCTATCAGTGTCTTCATCTCTGCACTTACACTTCTGCTATTCATCCAAGGTAAGTTAAGCAATATTATTGACATATTTCTGCAAGTATTTTCTGTGTATGCATTAAGAAATCACATTTATTACATTGTACTAAATGACAAAATTATTTAGTCTTAGGTTCATGATGAAACTTCATTTTTTCTTTCAGAATCCAAAGGACAAATAACTGTGACTCAGAGTCCTGCAGTGAAAGCTGTTCTACCAGGACAGACAGTCAGTATGAGCTGTAAAACCAGTACTGCTGTGTATAACAACAACTATTTAGCCTGGTACCTACAGAAACCTGGAGAAGCTCCTAAACTCCTCATCTACCTTGCTACTAACCGTCAGTCAGGGATTCCAGATCGATTCAGTAGCAGTGGATCTGGGTCTGACTTCACTCTGACCATCAGTGGAGTCCAGGCTGAAGATGCAGGAGATTATTACTGTCAGAGTTTACACTACATCAGTAGTAGCTATGTGTTCACACAGTGTTATAGAGCCGTACAAAAACCTCCTCAGTCACACTGTACAGTTACTGCACTGTTGGGCTTGAAGAGGAAGGAAATAATGTCACACGGTCCACAGGCACTGATACAACAGAAGTACTTTACCTCACTGTTGCTAACAAAATTGATGACATGAAAAATTCATTATTTTCCAGCCATATTTCTTAAGAATATCTTTTTACTCCCTTCTAATATGCTTAATCATTATATAAGTATAGAACCCAAATATACAAGTTCAGTGCAAAGTGATGATTCTCTGAGCTTTTTGTGCTCATTTTATATCCAATATTAATAGTGTCACATTCTGCCACAACTTGAAATCCCTCCTGCCCTCTTCCCTCTCCTCTGCTCTTCTAACCTCCTTCCCATCCACTGCACAATTCTCCAGTTCATCTACACATGATGCACCAAACTCATCCTTTAAACTCTCCTCTTATCATCACATAATGAAATTCATTAAATTTAAACATCACCTTCCATGACTATTAGGAATTATATCGACAGTCCTTAAGATTAATTTGACATTTATTTATTGAGATGGTGCTTTTCTCCAGAGCAGCTAATAAGTTCATTTTTTCCTTTTTACCCACACACTCTCTGAAACCACTTGTTCCAAGCAGCGTTGCAGCAACCAGGAGCCTAACCTGGCAACACAGGGTGCAGAGAACACACACAGGACGGGACGCCAGTCCGTCACAAGGCACCCCAAGCGGGACTTGAACCCGCGACCTACCTGACTGTAGCACCCGGTCAAACCTGCTGTGCCCCCCTCTCATTCTTACACCACAACAATTTTTACTTGAACAATTTAGAGTAAGTATTTTGTTCCGATTAGGGGGGCGCCGTGGCGCAGTGGGTTGGACCACAGTCCTGCTTTCCGGTGGGTCTGGGGTTTGAGTCCCGCTTGGGGTGCCTTGCGGCGGACTGGCGTCCCGTCCTGGGTGTGTCGCCTCCCCCTCCGGCCTTACGCCCTGTGTTGCTGGGTTAGGCTCCGGTTCCCCGTGACCCTGTAAGGGACAAGCGGTTCTGAGAGTGTGTGTGTGTGTGTGTGTGTGTGTGTGTGTGTGTGTGTGTGTGTGTGTGTATATTTTGTTCCGAAAGTACTAAAGCCATAAGCAGGATTAAAACCTGCATCCTTTGGATCCCAAACCAGCTCTTCTATTCACTTAGCTGGAACAGTCCAGAGTATTTTTCTGGTAATAAATGTCATGGTTGATGTACACATCACCTCCAAGTGATCACCTGAGGTCCTGCTCTTGTTCAGATGATAAAATACAACACACCTTTGTTACATCACTGGTCTTTATCCGAATCAGAATGATAACAAGCTTTATTGCCAAGTATGTTCCCACATACAAGGAATTTGTCTTGGTGACAGAAGTTTCCACAGCACAGACACAATGACAGTGACAAGACAGGTGAGAAGATAGAGTATGTGAATGAGGGATAAAAAATATATAAAAATATAAAGTACACAATATACAAAAATAGTCACTAGACATTATATATATATATATATATATATATATGTGTGTACAGGTATGTTCTATACAAATGCAAGGGAGAGTGAGTAAGAGGTATGATGTGATAAATAGTTATAAATATAAATATAGTTGTGTATTGCACTGGTTTACTCTCTAGGGGGGATTTAGCTGTTCATGAGGTAGATGGCTTGAGGAAAGAAACTTTTTTTATGCCTGGCTGTCCTGGTGCTTGGTGCTCTGTAGCGCCAGCCAGATGGCAAAGGTTCGAAGAGGAAGTGGCCTGGATGTGAGGGGTCTAGAATGATTTTGCTAGTCCTTTTACTGACTCTGGATGAGTGCAGTTCTTGGAGAGCTGGGGGGGTGTGCTGATGATTCTTCCAGCAGTCCGAACTATCCGCTGTAACCTTCTGATGTCTGATTTCGTAGCTGAGCCGAACCAGACAGTTATAGAGGTGCAGAGGACGGACTCAATGACTGCAGAGTAGAATTGCAGCAGTAGCTCCTGTGGCAGGTTGAACTTCCTCAGCTGGCGAAGGAAGTACAACCTCTGCTGGGCCTTCTTCACAATAGAGTCTATGTGTGGCTCCCACTTCAGGTCCTGTGAGATGGTGGTGCCCAGGAACCGGAATGACTCCACTGTTGCCACAGTGCTGTTCATGATGGTGAGTGGAGATAATGCTGAGGTGTTTCTCCTAAAGTCTATAATCATCTCCACCGTTTTGAGTGTGTTCAGCTCCAGGTTGTTATGACTGCACCAGACAGCCAGCTCTTGGACCTCCTGTCTGTAAGCAGACTCGCTTCCATCCCGGATGAGGCCAATGAGTGTGGTGTAGTCTGCAAGCTTCAGGAGTTTGACAGAGGGGTCTTTAGCGGTACAGTTGTTGGTGTACAGGGAGAAGAGCAGTGGGGAGAGCACACATCCCTGGGGGGCGCCAGTACTGATCGTACGAGTATTGGATGAGAATTTTCCCAGCCTCACTATCCGCTGCCTGTCTGTTAGGAAGTTGGTGATCCACTGACAGATGGAGGTGGGCACAGAGAGTTGGGTTAATTTGGACAGGAGGAGGTGTGGGATGATGGTGTTGAAGGCTGAGCTGAAGTCCACGAACAGGATCCTCACATAAGTCCCTGGTTTGTCCAGATATTACAGGATTTAGTGCAGTCCCATGTTGACTGCATCATCCACAGACCTGTTTGCTCGATAAGCAAACTGCAGGGGGTTCAGCAAGGGTCCAGTGATGTCTTTCAGGTACTCTAACACCAGTTTTTCAAGTGACTTCATGACCACAGATGTTAAGGCGACAGGTCTGTAGTCATTAAGCCCTGTGATTTTGGGTTTCTTCGGAATTGGGGTAAAGGTGGAGCGTTTGAAGCAGGAAGGAACTTCGCACATCTCCAGTGATCTGTTGAAGATCTTTGTGAAGATAGGGGCCAGCTGGTCAGCACAGGTTTTTAGGGAGGCCGGTGAGACGCCGTCTGGGCCTGGTGCTTTCCTTGTCTTCTGTTTGCGGAAGACCCGACACACCTCCTCTTCACAGATCAAAGGTGCAGGAGGGGGGAAGGTGGAGGTTACTGGAGGTGTTAATTGATTCGTGGAGAGAGGGTCTGAATGGGTGTGGGGTGTGAGACAGGGTTTATCAAACCTGCAATAAAACTCATTCAAATCGTCGGCCAGCTGTTGAGTTGACACGGTGCTGGGGGGTGGTGTCTTGTAATTTGTGATGTCTTTCAGGCCTTTCCACACTGACGCAGGATCGTTGGCTGAAAACTGTTTCTTCAGCTTTTCAGAGTAGTTTCTCTTAGCCACTCTGATCTCCTTTGCCAGTGTGTTTTTGGTCTGTTTATACAAGACTCCGTCCCCGTTCTTGTAGGCGTCTTCTTTGGCCTGACGAAGCTGTTTGAGCTTTGCAGTGAACCACGGTTTGTCATTGTTGTATGTTAAACGAGTCCTGGTAGGGATGCACATATCCTCGCAGAAACTGACATATGATGTTACAGAGTCTGTGAGCTCATCCAGATCGCTAGCAGCAGCCTCAAAAACACTCCAATCGGTGCACTCGAAGCAGGCTTGTAAGTCCTGCTCTGCTTCCTCAGTCCATCTTTTAACAGTCCTTATTACAGGTTTAGCTGATTTCAGTTTCTGCCTGTAGGTAGGTATAAGATGAACCAGGCAGTGATCAGAGAGCCCCAAAGCTGCCCGTGGAACAGAGTGATATGCATCCTTTATTGTGGTGTAACAGTGGTCCAGTATATTACTGTCTCTGGTGGGACATGTAACGTGCTGACTGTATTTTGGCAGTTCACGGGAGAGATTTGCCTTATTAAAGTCCCCGAGAATGATTGTAACAGAGTCCGGGTGTTGTTGCTCTGTGTCTGTGATCTGGTCGCCCAGCTGTTGCAGCGCTGCGTTCACGCACGCTTGCGGTGGAATGTAAACGCTTACGAGGATGAACGAGGAAAACTCCTGCAGCGAGTAGAAAGGCTTGCAGTTGATGAAGAGCGCTTCTAGGTCGGGACAGCACATCTTCTTCAACGCTGTCACATCTGTACACCACCTTTCGTTGATGTAGAAGCATGTCCCACCGCCACGTGATTTCCCCGCTGATTCCGCGTCGCGATCCGCTCTGAACAGCTGGAAGCCCGGCAGATGTAGCGCGCTGTCCGGGATGGCTTCATTCAGCCAGGTTTCCGTGAAGCACACAGCAGCAGAGTTTAAGAAGTCCTTGTTTTTTTGGGACAGAAGGAGAAGTTTGTCCATTTTGTTGGGTAAGGAGCGAAGGTTCGCCAGATGGATACTAGGCAGCGCTGTTCTAAAGCCGCGCTTTCGGAGCTTGACTAGCGCGCCGGTTCGCTTTCCACGCTTGCGCGTCTTGGAGCGCTTGAGCGGCGCCGCTGCACCTCCAACTACAAACTATGTCCAGCAAAACGTCAGAATAATCGAAAACCGGTAAAATGTTGGGTGGTGGTGTTGGCTGCCGAATGTTCAGCAGTTCTTCCCTGGTAAAACTGATTGTAGAAATGTAACTAAAGACAGAACAAACTAACAAAGACATTAAAACAACTGTGGAGCTCCACACCGAGGCGGCCGTTCGCGGCGCCATCATTGCTTGCTATATAAAGTGGGCGGTTAGTGTAGACTCACAGTGGCATGAACCAACTTAAAGGCGAACTGGACATATTTACTACCCCAGAGCTTATGAGTTGTCCAGTGACAATGGCTAGTGGTTCTGTTGGAGCTGACTGACTGCAGTGTATTTCACCAATTGTGTGAAGCAGAACAGATGCTGGTCATAATTTCCCAGGAGATCTTATAGACTAACTGCTGGTTCCACTGGTAACATTGACTTTTCTGTCAAGGACATGAACACAGTAATAAAGTAAATCCAGGTATTAAGGTCTTACTTTGAGAATGTGACAAAATATAAACAAAACTACGGAAAAAAACAGAAACTTTACAGCAACATCTGAGAACTAGTTAAGCATGAACATACGATTTGAGATTCTGCAAAAATTTTAAACCTTTGCATGTAGAAGTAATGTGGAGAGAATCATGAAGCGCATCAAAAAAGTGTCATGTCTGCTATGAGCAGTAATGAAACGAACCACCAGAGGTCTGGGTCCAAATCATGGTCCTTGTTTAAAGAGCCCTTTGTTTCACTTTCTTCTTTTTCTCCTTTCACATCTGCACTTTCCCTTCTAATTTACTCTGTACACTCATATTTACACTCTACATGTGAGTTTCACACCCCTAAATCCATCTGGGGATGTTACGATGGTCCCTGGATGTGACAGTAAGATAAGGCAGGGTTCAGCCTGGACAGGCTTATTATTAAAAAAAAAACTATATTTTTGCTCCCTGTGCGTACAATCTATTCCTATAATAGTTATTTTATTCACTGTCTTCTATTGATTTCACAATAGACAGCACACAGACACTGTGCTTCTTCTATAACAATAACAGCAACTACATGTATTTCCTACTATAGATGTTCAAAATAGGAATTGAAGTGTAAAAGCTTTTCAAAAGCACATGATAAAAGACAGTGTATTACAAAGGTCTGTTTACTGCTTTCTGCTAAAGAAACTAGATTGGGAAATCAAAGCTGTAACCAACTAGAGGTATGAGTCCTTGAATGTAGGAATATCCTGTGACATGGAGTGCGGGGGAAAACAGTCAGCACCAAGGACAGCTCCTTGGTCCCAGAACAAGGAGCACGGAGACCTGTTCCATTCCAGCTCACGTGAACTGCATTCAAAAATGAGCACAAGGAAATAAAAGCAAAAAATA
The DNA here is from genome assembly GCF_900964775.1 of Scleropages formosus. Lineage (NCBI taxonomy): Eukaryota > Metazoa > Chordata > Actinopteri > Osteoglossiformes > Osteoglossidae > Scleropages > Scleropages formosus. The sequence goes on along the minus strand of NW_021641042.1, from coordinate 427,422 downwards.
TGATCACTTTCCTCCTTATATGGTGGCAATTGACACAGAATTTACATTTGTTTTGCTGACACTTTTTTCAAAGCAACTTGCAAGGCTTATCTACTTAGAATTATTTACTCATTCACACAGCTGGATAATTTTCCTGGAGATGACACAAGGAATACGGAGCGAAGAGAAACGTTGAGTATCTCATAAGAGAAAGTTCCTGAGTGCACGGACAAGTGACTTAGTCTGGGCAGGAAAACAGGACTGGGACAAGAGCACAATGGATGGACGCAGACAGAATTGGAACTCCGGACTAGAGGAGGAGAATCACTGAGATCACCATGAAATGCAGTAAAGACCTGATCAAGATTCTGCAGCTGGATGTTTTTATGTCACTCCTTTTATGGTGCTGAGGATTTCCTGTTTAGGGGGGATGGGGGTGTGGTGCCCACTGTGTGGCAGGTCTGGAGCTTGAGCCCTGCTTGGGATGCCTTGCGATGGACTGGTGTCCCATCCTGGGTGTCCCGCCCTGTGTTGCCTGGTAAGGCTCTGGCTTGCCATGACCTTGCTTGGGAATAGCAGTTGTTGACGATGGATGGATGGATGGATGGATGGATGGATGGATGGATGGATGGGTTCAGGTATCCTGATGTGGTTGTGGGGGCGAAACCTGCTGTGTTCATCCTAACTCTTATTGTCAGAGATCATGACGTGATAATTTGCAATTGTTTTCTGAGACTGTGACAAACTGACATAACCTTAATACCACATGTCCAACCTCACTGTATCACTTAAACTTCATGAGAAAAATCTCATCCTGTTGCCCCCCTCTGCTTCCTGATACATACAGGAGGGTTATTTGCATGGAGGAAACACTTTGCATTAACAGCACATTCTTCAGTGTCCTGTGACTATTTATAGTCCTGTCAGTTTTACTCTTCATGATTGACAGCCGTCTTTCATAGCAAAATATCCCTCAATAACAATGAACTTTTTTACAGCTGTCATCTTGGCACTGCTCTTCAGATTTCATAGTAAGTGTATGAACTTATGTACAAAATCCATCTTAACTTGGCTATGAATGCAGTTTTTAAACAATACAACTGAAATCGTCGTAATATAATGCTGCAAATTTTGTTGCAGAATCTGAAGGACAAATTACTGTAACCCAGACACCTGCAGTGAAAGCTGTTCTTCAGGGAGACACAGTTACTGTAAACTGTAAAACCAGCAGTCCAGTACGTGATGCAGGAACTTCTTACCCTCATATGGCCTGGTACCTACAGAAACCTGGAGAACCTCCTAAGCTCGTCATCTATGATGCTACTAAACGTTACCATGGAATTCCAGATCGATTCAGTGGCAGTGGATCTAGTGCAGACTTCACTCTGACCATCGGTGGAGTCCAGGCTGAAGATGCAGGAGATTATTACTGTCAGAGTTTACACTACCCTAATAGTGTCTGGGTGTTCACACAGTGTTATAGAGCCGTACAAAAACCTCCTCAGTCACACTTTACAGTTACTGCACTGCTGCACCTGGGACCCCCTGCAGCTGCTGAGGAGGAAGGTGGTTTAAAACACACACACACACACATTTTCAGAACCGCTTTGTCCCATACGGGGTCGCGGGGAACCGGAGCCTACCCGGTAACACAGGGCGTAAAGCTGGAGGGGGAGGGGACACATCCAGGACGGGATTTCAGGATTCATTGTAACATTTTCGGAAAACCACAGTCCTGCATTAGAACAACTGGTTATTAATAATGAAGTGAATGTATTAAAATACAAAATAAATAGCCATATAAACAATAATTTTTTTATTAAAAATATACAGTATTGGTGTTAGCATACACAAAAAGTTATGTAGTTTTTTTTAATGAATTTTGGGAGACATCTTTCATGAGTTTTTATAAATGATGGTAATGTGACTCTCATGCCTCCCACGGCGGTGCAACCGGAAACACACACACACACACACACACACATTTTCAGAACCGCCCGTCCCATACGGGGTCGCGGGGAGCCGGAGCCTACCCAGCAACACAGGGCGTAAGGCCGGAGGGGGAAGGGGACACACCCAGGACGGGACGCCAGTCCGTCGCAAGGCACCCCAAGTGGGACCCGTACCCCAGACCCACTGGAGAGCAGGACTGTGGTCCAACCCACTGCGCCACCGCACCCCCACCGGAAACACCTGCCACGAATCATTAAACACAGGTATAAGAAGGGAATGTGGGACACCTTGTTCAGCCTTATCGATCTCTCGCGCTCCTGGTCTTGCGCCACAATCCTCGATCCTCGCCCTGCTCCTCGATCCTCGCTCCTCGATCCTCGCCCTGACCCTCGCTGCTTGTCCTATTCCTCGTCTCCGATTCACTGGTTTGCCTGATCACTCGCCTGTTTCTTGGATTACGGTTCTTGGATTTGCCTCTTTGGATTCTATTTGTACATCGGTGACCCTTTGCCTGTTCCCTGGCAATGTCTACTGAACCACCCCTTGACCAAGCTTCCTGTGCCCCGCACTTGGGTCCGACGCAACCGCGCCAGGGGAATAGCATGACAGTGAACCCCTCACAGCAGGAATTTACTCAATGAGGTGATTTCACAGAATGCATTATGTGAGGAACAGGCAAAAAATCGATATGAGATCCATCCTAGATGTCCTGCTTTCCCCCAGAGAGCTCAAAGTGCTCCAAAATCATGAAAATATCACCTATAATGAAAAACACTGAGAAACGGGACAGAAGTGTATTTCGAGCACTCAGTCTAGACACACAGTTTTTCTAAATATCTCCGATAGTTCATTTTCCTCAACGTAATGAAATTTGATGAAATTTGTGAAGAACAAGAAAAATAACAGCTTAGAATTAAATTTATTGTGTACAGTCAGTCACTCATTTTATTGGACATTTAAGGATCTTTGTAGAGCAATAATCTATCCGTGATACTGTCCATTTCTCTCCACTGATCTACTTCACAAGCTGTGACAGTACCTGGTGTCCCAAAGTCAGACGTTACCCATTGCAGTACTTTCCCAAAAATAAGAATCTGTTTTCTAAAGCCGTTGTGTGGAAAATGTTTGGAGTGTAAAGTTTGTGCACATTTCCTAGACAGTCACTGCTTTTTATGGGCCACTGCAAGTGTGACTCACATCAGGGCTCTTTATGTGTCACGGCACCTTAAAATGTCCCTTCACAGTGGAGCCAACAAGCAAACCTTACAAAAATTAACAGAACACAAAGGCTAAGAAAAAAAAAACAAATAAAAACCCAAACTGAAGAAAGTCTTCGGCCACCTTCCTAACTACAGTACTCCTACCTACTTCTACACCATCTGCAGAAAGTAAAAAACAAAGAACTACAGAGGTGTACAAAAAAGAAAGAAGCAAATATACCAAAGTAGCAGCAATAAAAAGATGGTGTCACGCCCCCGGGATTGAGCAGAGCACCTGCAGTTAATTGAGAACCCCTGGGGACAAAATGAGCTCTGAGTCCACACCATAGCGTGCATTCTAGCAAACACCTTCCTGGTTTTGCAGTATCAGAGTCTTTGCCTTGCTTGTTCCCTTGTTCCTGGTTTCTGATCTTGCCCGTTTTCCCTGACTAATGACCTCGGGTTGCCTGTATTGTGACGTTTGTGCCTTGCAAGACTTTCGCCTGTCCTTGACTTCGTGTATGTCCTGTCCTATGAACCTTGCTGAAAGCTTAAAACCAACCCACGACTGGGTCCATTACCTACCTGTCTCCAGCCTGTTTGTTTCAAACATGACAGATGGAGAGAAAGAACTATCAAAATTATACGAGAACAGGTTTGTTAATCAATGAGAAAGCTCTCCAATGGTCACCAGGAAGTATCTTCTCAAGATCTGGGAAGCCCTGGCTTTCCTGGTCCAGTGAATCAGGTCCATCATTCCTTGAATGGCAGTTTTGACTCTAAACCCAAAACAGAATCGACACTCCTGTGGACGGATCAGACAGGAATCAGAACTGCCCTGGAACAAGATGTGTGGAAAACACTCTTAGGAGTGTGTGTGTATGTTGGGGGACAAGAATTACCGAAACTGGGACTTTAAAGGCCTTTCTCTGAAAGGATAATAATGGAACACAACGTGTCAAAAAACTAAAATGTAATTGTTGCAAGTTTTGTTCGGTGTGCTCTCATGTTGGTGAAGTATTGATTACATGACCTTTGTATATGATGTGTTCTGAGCGTGTACTTTGTTACCTTTGTTAAGTATAATTAATTTACTACTTCTCTAATGCATAGATGGCTGCGCCAACAGGTTATAGGCCCAGGAGAGAAGTTGGTAACAAATGGAGTAGACTGTGTTTCGACGGAGAAGAAAAGAATTACGGACTTTCTGAAACAAAGTTTTTGGGGCACCTGCGTTTGCTGGGACTGAAAGAGACCATATTGAAAGTTCCCACACCGAGTGATAGAGAAAATGCGGACAATGATGAGAATGACGACACTGATAAAAATGAAGAAGCCTATGCGGAATTGATTCAGTTTTTGGATGATAAAAGTCTTTCCCTTGTAATGAGACAAGCCGCAGATGACGGAAGAAAGGCTCTGCAGACACTGAGAAGCTACTATGCTCTAGGCAAAGGGAAGCCACAAATTATTAACCTGCGTACAGAATTAACATCCCTTCAGAAAAAGCCAAATGAAACCGTTACGGATTCCATTATTTGGGCAGAAACGGCCGTTACAGCTCAGAGGAATGCTGAGGAGACGCTTAGTTGTGGACTGTTGATTGCAACGATTCTTAAAGGTTTGCCAGAATCATTTAAACCATTTGCAGTACATGTAACACAGAGTGATGAAAATATGACTTTTGCAGAAGTTTTGAAAACACTGAAAAATATGCTAGTTCAAATGACTACAACATTATGAAAGCGAGTGGTACAACTTTTGAGAAAGGAGGGAGAGAGAGAAACGCAGACCCTGACATTACGTGTTATAGTTGTGGTCAAACAGGACATAAAGCCCGGAGATGTCCAAATGAACGTTGTAAAAGTCAAACACAGTGGTGTAGTTATTGCAAAAGCTCAACACACAAAGATGCATCTTGCAGATGCAAAAGGAGAGATAACGTAAAACAAGCGACGGATACAGAGGACGCAGATGAACATGCATTTGTCTTCAAAACGAGTGATTATCAACTAGACAGACTGAAACATAAAGGGCTAATGGTTGATACAGGAGCAACATCGCACATAATTACCGACATCGGAAAGTTTAAGAAATTTGATGATACGTTCCAAACAGGAAAACATTTCATTGAGTTTGCAGACGGGACAAGAGCGAGTGGCATTGCGTTAAAAAGAGGTGACATGGAGATATGTTTGATTAACAGTGAAGGAAAGCAAGTGAGCACAATGCTGAAGAAAGCGCTGTACATTCCTTAGTATCCGCAAGACATATTCTCTGTTAAAGCAACGACTGCCAATGGAGCTTCTGTTAATTTTCGACAAGAATATGACGAGCTCATTCACAAAGATGGCATGAGATTTGAAATAAAAGAGTATTATAGATTGTACTATCTAAACACTGTAGATATGGGAGAAAATTATTGTAACGGCTGTTACGATATTCAAACTTGGCATGAAATCCTCGGCCACTGCAACTATGATGATGGTTCCAAGTTGCCAGATATAGTGGAAGGAATGGAAATCAAAGGGAAGAGTGACAAGTCTAAACTGAACGGTGAAGTTTGCACACAAGGAAAATTTGTGCAAAGCAGGAACAGAGAACCCGATGCACGTGCCAAAGTCCCACATGAACTTATGCGCACAGACTTGGCTGGTCCTATTCAACCAGAGGCTAAAGATGGTCACAGGTATGCACTTGTATTTACTGATGATTTCTCAGGCACAAGATTTGTTTACTTCCTGAAATCTAAAAGTGACTCTGTAAAGGCGACTGAAAAATTCCTAGCAGACATTGCTCCTTATGGTACTGTAAAGTGCATTAGGTCAGATAATGGCACTGAATTCACAGCAACAGATTTTCGGTCATTGCTAAGCAAAAATCGCATTAAACATGAGACCTCTGCACCATATTCACCCTACCAAAACGGTACTGCTGAAAGAAGTTGGCGAACATTGTTTGAAATGGCCAGATGCATGCTCATTGAGAGTCAATTACCAAAAGAGCTGTGGACTTATGCTGTGATGACTGCTGCAATAATTCGCAACAGATGCATTAATAACAGAATGAAGCAGACTCCATACTACATGCTGACAAGAAGAAAACCGGATCTTTCAAAGATGAGAGTTTTTGGATCAATGTGTTATGCATACAAACACAACAAAAAGGAGCTAGATTCATGCTGTGAAAAGAGAATATTTGTTGGGTATGACAAGAATAGCCCTTCATACCTAGTTTATTACACAGACACTGGAAAAGTCCGTAAACACAGGCTTGTAAAATTCTTCAAGAAATGTGCTGTCGAGCAGCAAACTTGAACTGACCCACAAATACCAGATGAGGATGTCTATGGGGGAAATTGTTTGCCATCTAAGGTAACAACAAACATCACTGAACAGAGTTCAGGGAAGTTCCAAGAGAGTGGAGACGAAACAGATCTTCAAAATGATGATCAGACTGAAGATATTCAGAACAGATGCAACCCCAAAAGGAACAGGAAAGCTCCCCAATACTTATCTGACTACGTAACTGATACTGAAGATGATGATCAGATATTTACTAACATTGACTACTGTTACAGAATGTGTAACACTCTCTAACACAAACCTTCAAGTAAGCCATGGGCTCAACCAAATCACAGGTCTGGATTAAAGCCATGGAAGAAGAGATGGATTCTCTAAAAGAAAATTAAACTTTCACATTGATGGCTCTACCCGAAGGCAAACATGCAGTGGGGGATAGAAGGGTCTTTGCAATTAAGAACAATGCAGATAACAGTGAAACTTATAAGGCAAGATATGTTGCTAAAGGTTATAGTCAAGTAATGGGAAGAGACTATAAGGAACCATTTTCTCCGACGGCAAATATCACATCAAATTCGTGTCTTGATGCAAATGGCAGCACAGTATGACCTTGTTCTACACCAGATGGCTGTAAAGACGACTTACTTACATGCTCCAATTGATTGTGAGATCTATGTGGAACAGCCAGAAGGTTTTGAGGTAAAATCAGATACTGGTGAAAAACTTGTCTGTAAACTAAACAAGTCATTGTATGGTCTGAAACAGTCAGGTAGAAACTGGAATAAGGTACTGCATGATTACCTGAGTGAAAATGACTTCATGCAAAATCCTGCAGACTCTTGTGTCTACAGCAAACAAACTGAAAAAGAGAGAGTGATACTAATAGTCTGGGTTAATGATCTGATTATTGCTTCTAGTAGCAACGAGTTAGTAAATGATGTGAAAAGGATGCTGACAGCTAAATTCAAGATGAAAGTCCTTGGTAAATTGAAACATTTCCCAGACATTGCTTTTGAGCAAATGGATGGAGTTGTAAAGATGAATCAAAAAGGGTACATCTCAAAAATACTGGAAAGGTTCAATATGTCGAATTGTAAATCCAGGTCAACCCCATGCGAACAAAAGCTAGAGTATAACAGTGATGGAAACTCTGTAAACCACACAAAGTATCGTGAAGCAGTGGGTAGTCGGATTTATCGAATGACATGTACTAGACCAGATCTTAGTTGGGTTGTCAGTAAACTGTCTCAATCTATGTCAAAACCAAATGAGCAATACTGGAGTACAGTGAAGCATGTGATGAGGTATTTGAAGAGTACGCTAAACCAAGAACTGTCTTACAAGAAGAGTAGTGAGAAGCTGAATCTTACAGCATACAGCGATGCTGACCTCAACTTTGCTTTTCGATTCCGATTTGGCTTTATTAAACGTCTGTTTACGAAACTCTGCACTTGAGTCCGCCCTCAAGAAGCGTAACCATGACATGCACATTATTTTAATATAATATAAAAGTTATAAAGGAATGATGAAAATACACAAAGTGTAAAATCTAAAGTCTAAAATATGTATTTTATGCTGAACTAAAAACCGTCTTGAATTCAGAGCTGTTTCCTGCTATAAGCAGAACAAATGGTTCTTTTGGGGTCTGAAGCCACTGGGGGAACCAGTGACTTTACATTTACATTGACATTTATTTCATTGACATTTTTCTCCAAAGTAACATAGATCTTGGAGAAAAATACAAAAAGTGTGTTTCATCAACAGAAGGAGCGATTTGGGTTCAGACATTTGATTCTGGAGTACAGTCCATTTGTCACATTCCATCATATGAACCAGTGTAAGTCACTCCAGTAGCTGCATAAAGGTTTATTCATTATTCAACAAGTAGTTACTTTTAAAAAATTATTAAAAATAAACATTTATCATGCACTAATGAGATCAATGGAGAAGTGAGTGAGTGAGAAGTGACTTTTTTCCCCTAATAGCATTCTCTGTTTTTTACAAAAATCTCAGTTCAGTACATTGTTTTGGTGAAAGTTCTGTGTCAAACAAAAGCCTAGAAAAATGTTATATCTATTTCTTTATTCAAAAGTTCAAAAACCTATTTTTCCTCTAAAGTGACTTTTAATTATTTTACCCATCTGGGTACTTTTAGTGGAACAATTTAGAATGAGTACCTCACTCAAGGGTACAACAGCTGGAGGTGGGATTTAAACCTGCAACTTTTACATCCAAAAGGAGCAGCTCTAACCACTACACTACCAGCCACCTCTGTTCATTTCTCTTGTGTTTTATCTTTTTCTTTATTAAAAAGTTTTTCTGATCAAAATAAAGGGAAGGGTTCTTTCTATGAAGTTTTCATTCCCTGGTGGGGGGCCCAAGTACAATATTTCTTAGGCCCCCAAACTGTTCAGAAACAGGCCTGCTGTAACTAACAGAAAAGTGAGTTCATGGACAAAAACACAAGATGAACACTGAGTGTTTAGAGATGCTGGACACAGACAAGAATGGAACAAAGACTGGAGACATTGTTCTCTTCAGAGATGGGGGGACAGTGGACTCTATTCAGGTTCTGCAAGGAGGGTGCTGGTGCTCCTTATATCTATGCTGTTCTCAGGTGCAGGTTTTTTTGGTCTGGACCATCACAGGGGATGCGACACATAAGTTGTAAATGGAAATGACAAGTCAGCAGTGTTACAGCTTCCCAAGGAAATCATAGTAAAGTTCATGGAAGGAGCTGCTCAAGCTGTACTGTGTTGTATTATATTACACTGTTGCTCTGAACCAAAAACTCTGCCTTGATGTTTAAAAAGTTGTCATATTTTCTCATTTCCTCTCTCCACCTGCATGATTTCCAAATATTGATTTTCTTTAGTTACCAAAATTGGTTTGTGAAATTTACACTACAAAAGAACATGAAATAATTTAAAAAACTAAACTGTGAATGAAAAATAAAATAAAATAAGACGTGAAAAAAAGAATTTTAAAAACTGTGTGGAGTTGGGGGGGGAATCTGGGTTGAAAACATATTTTACACATTACATCATTCCTATTATAAGCAAAAAATCCTAGAATAAATATAGCAATGTTTTTTAAATGGTATCTGAAGAGATATCACCTTAACACCACATGTCCTACCTCTCTGTGTCACTTGTACTTGAAGAGAGGAATCTGATCCTGTTGCCCCCACCCTCTTTTGTAACACATACAGGAGGGTTATTTGCATGGAGGAAACACTTTGCATTAACAGCACATGCTTTAGTGTCCTGTTACTCTTTATAGTTCTGTCGGTTTAACTCTTCACGACTGACAGCCGTCTTTCATGGCAAAATATCCCTCAACAATAATGAATTTTATTACAGCTCTCATCTTGGCACTGCTCTTCAGATTTCATAGTAAGTGTATGAACTTAGAGGGGGTGCGGTGGCGCAGTGGGTTGAACCACAGTCCTGCTCTCCGGTGGGTCTGGGGTTTGAGTCCCGCTTGGGGTGCCTTGCGACGGACTGGCATCCCGTCCTGGGTGTGTCCCCTCCCCCTCCGGCCTTACGCCCTGTGTTACCGGGTAGGCTCCGGTTCCCCGTGACCCTGGATGGGACAAGCGGTTCTGAAAATGTGTGTGTGTGTGTGTATGAACTTATACTTATGCACAAAAGCCATCTTAACTAGATGATGGATTCACTTTTTAAACAATATAACTGAAATCGTTGCCATAATATAATGCTGTACATTTTGTTGCAGAATCTGAAGGACAAATTACTGTAACCCAGACACCTGCAGTGAAAGCTGTTCTTCAGGGAGACACAGTTACTGTAAACTGTAAAACCAGCAGTCCAGTAAATGGTGCAGGATCCTCTATTCCTCGTATGGCCTGGTACCTACAGAAACCTGGAGAACCTCCTAAGCTCGTCATCTATGATGCTACTAAACGTTACCATGGAATTCCAGATCGATTCAGTGGCAGTGGATCTAGTGCAGACTTCACTCTGACCATCGGTGGAGTCCAGGCTGAAGATGCAGGAGATTATTACTGTCAGAGTTTACACTACCCTAATAGTGTCTGGGTGTTCACACAGTGTTATAGAGCCGTACAAAAACCTCCTCAGTCACACTTTACAGTTATTGCACTGCTGCACCTGGGACCCCCTGCAGCTGCTCAGGAGACAAAATTGACAGAACACCTACAGAAAGAGTATAAACTGTTTTCTGTTAGGGACATAAAATATTTAAGGGGATAAAGAGATGTATTATTCCTAAAGAATAATAGAAATGATACTATTCCATTTTCATTGCAGTCACAGGATTTACACACGGACCTTCTCACTCCATAGATTGCAGCTCCCTCTCTGTCCTTCTCCCTGCCCCTGTGCTGCACAGACAACTCATCTGGACATTTGAGTGACCTCTCTGCTGTCAGTCCACCATAGGAATCGAGTATACCTTGACATGTTCATCTCACACCTCATTACTGCTTATTTTTGGGTAGACAGATTTTATTTTTCATGCCATTTTCAGTCCCATTCACTGGTTAATGTACATAAACAAATGTGTTTCAGAACAATTTCCATTTATCAGTAATAATCATACATCACATGTAGTTCTTACCTCAGTGTCCTGTAACCTGAGAGTGGTCTTCCTAACCTTACCTCGTCTGGTAACCTGTAGTCCTGCTCTGTAATGTTGTCCATGAGCCTTTGAGCAGGATAACTGGTCTTAGTTGAGCTCATCTTCTCAAACCCGAGTCCAAGCTGCGTTGAGAGTCTGACCTGTTCACTGGTAGCTGTGACAGTAATGGTTGAGTTCTCTGTTCTTCCTTTTACAAAATTGCTTGACAGTTGTCATGATTTCCTCCAGGAACTCAGACGTCAGACCCAAGTGCGGAGCTCAGGGTGTTTTATTATCGGAAATCCAAAACTCGTTGTCCGAAAAAGCAGGCAGGGGTCACCAAGGCGCGAACCTAGGCAAAAGAAAGACGTAATCTAAAGACAGACTGGAAGTTGAGGAAATACTGGGAAGACTTGTAGACACGGGAGAAGGGTTCAGGAACAAGGACAAGGAGACAGGGAAGCAGGGGTGAGTAGGAGAGCAGATGCAATACACAAGCAGCTAGCAAGGCTGAACTAAGGTTCCGCGTCCTGCTGTGCTCTGAGCTCCCTTTTATACGAGCGTCGCATAATCCACCACAGGTGAAAGTGAAGGGCGTGACAGTACCCCCATCCATGAGCGGCACTGGCCGCTCTGTGGCGGCTGGGGGGTACCCTCGGGGCCTGGGCACGGGACGGTCCAGATGGTCCCACTGGAAGGCAGAGATCAGATCAGGGTCCAAGATATCATGAGCAGCCACCCAATAGTGTTCCTCCGACCCATAAGCCTCCCAGTTCACCAGGTATTGGAAAACACCACCCTGATGATGGGAATCCAGTAAGGTCCGCACCGCATAGGTGGGGGCATCCCCGACATGCAAGGGAAGGGGTGGGGGTGAGTCAAGCTGAGGTTGGTGTAGGCATGTGGTGCAGGGCTTGAGAAAGGATGCATGGAACGTAGGGCGCACCCATAAGTGTGGGGGCAGCTGGAGTCGGTAGGACACAGGAGAGATTCGGCAAAGGACCTTGCATAGACCAATGTATCGGGGGCTGAGTTTCGTTGACAGGTAGGCACCACAAAGGCCTTTGGTGGACAGTCAGACCCTCTATCCGGGTACAAAGAAGAGCAGACATCTGCGGTGGTCAACCTGTCATTTGACCTGATCCTGGCTGAGGAGTAGGTGCCTTTGGATGGTCCGCCACACTTCTGCCTTGGCCTGGTACCAGACATCCACCGCTGGTACATCACTGGAGCCAGGATGCCAGGGAAACAGTAAGGGTTGGTATCCTAACACACACTGGAAAGGAAAATATCCCCTGGTCAAAGAATTGTGTGCATATTCAGCCCAAGTTAAGTATCGCACCCACTATTGTGGTTTATCTGCACAATAGCTGCGAAGGAACCGACTGATGTCCTGTTGGAGCTGCTCTACCTGTCCATTTGCCTAAGGATGGTACCCCGACGTTAGGCTTACAGTCACTCCCAACTTCCGCCAGAAGTCCTTCCACAGCCTGGAGGTGAAATGAGGTCTGCGGTCAGACACGATGTCCTCTGGCAAGCCAAAGAGGCGAAAAATGTGAAGGAAGAGGAGCTTGGCTGTCTCCAGGGCTGTAGGGAGCTTGGGCAGAGGTACCAAACAGCAGGCCTTGGAAAACCTATCAACGATGGTCTGTATGGTGGTCTTACCTTCGGAACTGGGGAGGTCTACGAGGAAGTCAAGGGCAATGTGGAACCAGGGGCAATTAAGCACCTGAAGGGGTTCCAGGAGTCCCATAGGCCTCTGCGTCGAGGGCTTGGCTTGGACGCAGGTCCTGCAAGCCCGAACGAACTCTTGCGTATCCTCTTACAGGGACAGCCACAAGAAATGTTTCTGCAAGAGGGCCTGCGTCTTGCTGAACCCTGGGTAACTGGCCGAGGGATGATTGTGGGCCACTGCAGAATAGTGGGTCACATGCTGGTGGGATCATATTGTTTTCCAGCGGGCTAACCCAGCGGTTCAGGTTCCGCTGCCTGGGATCGGGCAAGGTTTTGGTCGAAGTACCATTGGACCGGTGCTACGATACAGTTCTTAGGTAGGATGAACTCTGGGATTCGTTCGGCGGGCTCTTGCTCATACATTCGTTAGAGGGCATCAGCCTTGGTGTTCTTGCTGCCAGGCCTGTAAATTCCAGTGAAATTAAAGTGAGTAAAGAAGAGGGCCCACCTGGCTTGTTGGGGGTTCAAACATTGAGCAGTCTGTAGATACTCTAAGTTCTTGTGGTCAGTGAAGATGGCAAAGGGGTGTCTGGCCCCCTCGAGCCAGTGCCTCCACTCTTCAAGGGTCAGTTTGATCATCAGGAGCTCCCAATTTCAGATGTCGTAGTTCCGTTCGGCCTGGGACATCTTTTAGAAAAGAAGGCCAAAGAAAACAGCTTGGCAGGGGTCCCTTGGCATTGGGAGAGCATGGCGCCCACCACTGTCTCAGAGGCATCAACCTCCACGACAAACGGTGACTCTGGATCAGGGTGACGGAGGATGGGTGCCGAAGTGAATCGGTTTTTCAGGGCATCGAAGGCTTGGTGAGCCTCCTCTGTCCAGGAGAGTTGAGCCTTCTTGCTGGCTGTTAGCACAGTCAAAGGGGCAGCTATGGTACTGAAATCTCTTATAAAGCAGCAAAAAAGTTTGCAAATCCCAGGAACCATTGCAGGGCCTTCACAGTCGTAGATTATTAGATTAGATTAGATGATTTCACAGAACACATTATGTGAGGAATAGGCAAAAATCAACATGAGAGCCTCCTCAATGCCTTGTTTTCTCCCAGAGAAACCCTGAAACTTTGACCCGTAATGAAAAACCCTGATAGAATTTGTAGAGAAATGTATTTCAAGCACTCAGTCTAGACACTGTTTTTGTAAATCTCTCCAGTTTCATAAATTCAATGAAATTTGATCAAATTTGTAAAAGAACTAGAACAAGAACAGCAAAGAATTGAACTTATTGTGTACAGAGTCAAACACAGCAGGTAAATCCAACAGGGAGGGAGGGACAGACAGACGGATGGACGGACGGACGGACGATTTTCTGTTCAACTTTCCCCATAGTGAGAGTGATGGACGCTTTTTCCTAAAACAGCAGGAGGGGCTGCAGCAGAAAGAAGTGCTGGAGTCACACAAAAGGGTAACCTGGTGTAACTCTGGGGAATTTGGGAAATGTCTAATTGGGGGCCTCATGGTGACATATAGGAGCTACTGGAGGGATGTGAACCAGCATGAAGATTGACTGAAGGCCTCAATGCCATCTGAAAAAAAGCATGAAAAGAAACAGAAATATTTCCAGCTGGCCAGTTCTTTCAAAAGAGGAGCAAATACATGAGCTTAGGAACCAGAGTCTGCCATGACATCCACACCAGCCAGCAAGCGTTCCCAAATGCCGTCTCCTTTGCTCCCACGTCATCAGGAGTCGTTGCAGTTTTACCCACCGCAGATCCCCAGCTCGTCATGCCTATGAGGTATGATAGAACACCCGAAAAGTGCTGGGGTTTTCTCCGGCAACGTGAGCTGGTATTCGCGAACCAACACCAGGCGTTTCAGACAGACATCAGTAAGATTACTTACTTAATTTCCCTGCTGACGGGTCCTGTGCTGGACTGGGCAACAGCGGTGTGAGAGAGCAAGAAGACTATCTTCTTTGAACATTTCATTGTACGGTTTCGGCAGTGTTTAACCACCCACTGACGGTGCGTGCCGCCAGTGACAGACTCATGACCATCCAGCAGGGGAACCGGACCATGGCTGCCTACTCCCTGGAGTTCCGGACGCTGGCAGAGGAGAGTGGCTGGAACCAAGTGCCTCTCCTGGCCGTGTTCTGCCACGGTCTGGACCCCAGTTCAGGCAGAGCTGGCCTTCCGCGGGGAGGATTGGACCCTGGACCGTTTTAATGATAATGCCATCCTCATTGACAACCTTGCTAGGGAACACCTGCCTCGTCCGGGGTCGACCCCAAAGGAAATAGAGAAGCCCACGGAGGCTCCGGAACCTATGCAGCTGGATAAGGGGCGCCTCCCGTCGAAGGAGCGTGTGTGACGGCTGCGAAACCAGTTGTACCTGTACTGTGGGAAAGCAGGACACTTCCGCTCAAGTTGCCCCGAGAGGCCCCTCAGCAAACCGCGCCAGGGAGCCCAGGTGAATGCCACCCGCCTCTTTGACGCTCTCTTAACCGTGTTGCTAGAAGCGAGGTGGGGTTCCTCGTGCATAGAAGCCCGCGCGATGGTTGATTTGGGAGCTGCGAGTTGGTTTATGGATATTGACTATGCGCTGTCCCACAGTATACCAATACGGGAGTGTGAGGTGGTCTACCGGATAAATGCCCTGGACGGACAGCCACTGGGCACAGGTAGGGTGGAGAAACGAACCGAGCCATTACGGGTCCGAATAGGGGTCTGCCACATGGAGGATCTCGTGTTCTACCTGATCAAGGCACCGGACACAACCGTAATCTTAGGCTTCACTTGGTTGGCAAAGCACGACCCCATTTTTTCATAGAGTATGGGGGAACTGGTAATCTGGGGACTGCACTGTAATGCCTCATGTTTCGCCATACCTTGTCGGGCCACCTCCGTCAAAAGTCCTGATACGACTGATCCATTTGTAATTCCCTCAGAATACCAAGATCTGGCTAAGGTTTTTAGCAAGGGTAAGGTCACTGTCCTGTCGCCACACAGGCCCTGGGACTGCACTATTGACCTGTTGCCAGGCTCTAACCCACCAAGGGGCCGTATATACCCCCTGTCCCTGCCCGAACAGAAGGTGCTCCAGGACTACGTCAAGGAGGCCGTAGCTTCGGGGTTCATTCGGCCGTCCCACCTCCCCTGCATCCGCCAGGTTCTTCTTTGTTGCTAAGAAGGATGGAGGGCTATGCACCTGTATTGATTATCGGGGGCTTAACGCGATCACTGTAAAATACCCACACCCCTTGCCACTGATCACCGCATCCCTGGAACAGGTATACAGCGCCCATGTGTTCACAAAGCTGGACGTGCGAAGCGCGTACAACCTGATCCGTATCAGGGAGGATAATGAGTGGAAGACCGCATTCAGTACCTCCCTGGGTCACTATGAATATCTCGTTATGCCGTTTGGGCTGTCGAATGCGCCCTCTGTGTTCCAGGTGTACGTGAACCATGTCTTGGGGGATCTGGTGAACCAGGGGGTATTGGTGTATCTGGATGATATATTGATTTATTCACCTACGATGGCCCAACATGTCCACCTGGTCAGGCAGGTCCTGTCCCGGCTACTGGAAAACTGCCTATATGTGAAGGGATAAAAATGTCTGTTTCATCAACAGCAGGTCGCATTCCTCGGCTTCACACTGAGCAAGGAGGGGGTGGCAATGGTCCTCGGGAAGGTGCAAGCAGTCCTGGAGTGGCCCCAGCCCATGTCCGTCAAAGTCCCGCAGAGGTTTTTGGGGTTTGCCAATTTCTACCGATGATTCATTCGGGGCTTCAGCTTGATGGCCGCCCCATTCATGCCCCTGGTGCGAGGACGCAAGACGAGACTGGAGTGGACCGCGGAGGCACAGATGGCCTTCCAAGTCCTGAAGGAAAGGTTTACCACAGCCCCGATCTTACGGCACCCTGACCCCACTCTCCCATTCGTGGTGGAGGTGGATGCCTTGGAAACTGGGGTCGGGGCTGTCCTCTCCCAAAGACAAGGTAACCCGCCCAAGCTTCACCCTTGTGCCTATTTTTCCACAAAACTGTCAGTGGCGGAATGGAACTACGACATCAGCAACAGGGAACTCCTGGTGATCAAGCTAGCCTTGGAGGAGTGGCTACATTAGTTGGAGGGGGCAGCGCACCCATTCCTCGTGCTGATGGACCACCGAAACCTGGAGTATCTGCAGGAGCCTATCTAAGACTATCTGTGCTGTGGGCCCTATTTTTCACCAGATTTCGATTCACGGTAACTTACCGACCAGGGTCCAAGAATAGCAAGGCAGACGCCCTGTCCAGAATGCACAGCCGAGACCCAGACCCAACAGAACCAGCCCCCATCCTGCCAGAACAGTGGGTGGTGGCTCCAGTGAGTTGGAACCTCCACCAAGAACTCCAGGACGCTCGCCAGGACAACCCTGGGCCGCCGAACCAACCGGAGGGTAAGGAGTATGTCCCAGTCAGGCTCCGGTCATCTCTTTTACAGTGGGCACACGACTCACCAGTAGCAGGACATCCCGGAGCGAGGCGGACCCTGTCTTTCATCCACGGCCCTTATTGGTGGCCGTCCGTGGAAGAAAATGTGTAGAGGCATGTGAGACGTGTGCCCTAGCTCGGACTCCCAATCAGAAGCCATCCGGTCTCTTGGAACCCTTGCCCGTCCCAGCACGTCCCTGGTTTCACATCTTGATCGACATCCTGGTGGACATACCCCTGTCACAAGGTAACACCGTAATACTCAATGCCCTGGACAGGTTTTCCAAGGCGTGTCGCTTGATACCCCTGCCATAGCTCCCGACTGCGTTAGAAACCGCAGAGGCTTTGTTCCATCATGTTTTCTACCTGTACGGCTTTCCGGAAGACATCCTCTCAGACCGTGACCCACAATTCACCTCGCGACTGTGGAAGGCCTTCTGGCGGAGACTCGGTGTGGCAGTGAGTCTGACCTCAGGGTATCACCCAGAGGCACACGGCCAGGTCGAGAGGCTACACCAAGACCTGGGTTGGTACCTCCGATTGTACTGCAACTGCAAACAGCACCAGTGGTCCAGGTATCTGCCCTGGGTGGAGTACACACACAACTCTCTGCCCCATTCTTCCACTGGCATCTCCCCTTTCCAGTGTGTCCTAGGTTACCAGCCACCCCTGTTTCCCTGGCACTCGGAACAAACTGAAATTCTAGCAGTGGACGAATGGTACCGAAACAGGACCTGTGTCTTCCTTCGTCCCCCCGGGTGCACTTGTCGTTTCACGTATCTCTGCTCAAGCTCTACAAGACGTCTCACCTGCAGGCCCCGGTGGTATCCGAGCCGCCCCCGCTAATAAAGGTGGACGAGTCCCCAGGATACCAGGTGAAGGTGCTCCTGGATTCCCGTCGCCGCCAAGGCCGCCTGCAATACCTGGTTGATTGGGAAGGTTATGGCCCAGAGGAGCGCTGTTGGGTGCCGGCGACTGATATCCTGGACCCAGACTTTATCTTCTCCTTTCATAGGGACCACCTGGATCGCCAGCGTCTAGGCCTCGGGGCCGCCCTCTTCTCTCTTGGCGGGTGACTGGAGCCACCCGTAGAGGGGGGGATACTGTCATGCCCCCGACAATGAGCAAAGCAGCAACACCTGCCGACAATCAAGGAGACGCAGGATAAAAGGAGCTCCGCATCCACACACCGATGCGGATTCTTGTAATCACCTTGCGCCTTGCAGTCTCAGTATTCCTGTCTCTAGCCTGTCTACTGTTCCTAACCTTAGCCTGTTCTCCTCGACCACAATTTGGATTTCCCGGTTTGTGACGTTTGCACCACGAAGACCCTCACCTGTCCCCGACCTTCGTTTCGCCTTGTCCCTGAAACCTGGTTACTTGAATAAAACTCACCCGCACTTGGGTCCTATACTCACCTGTCTCCAGTATCTGTCCCATGACACTTTTCTTCCAGCCAAAATAAGAGAAATAGTTTACCTTCTGCTCTTCAATTTCTTGTTCAATGGCAATATGTCTGTATATTCTTGTGTAGTTTTGTTTTAGAATTATGACACTTATAAAGACCTTTGAACTGTGTGATATTGTGACCTGCATTAACAGAGCACTAATGTAAACTCTCCAAATCTTCCACCCAAACTTCTGTTGATATTTACATATTTTTCAAACACATATCTGACAAGTCTGCATCAAAATCTCTCTTTCTGTTCATATAACGCACTCATGGTATTTTTCTCTGAGATGTACAGCGCTTCAGAGAAAAGCATCTGTGAGATGAATAAATGTAAATGTCAATGATAAAGTCAGAAGATGTTTAAAAAATAAATTGATCTTTAAAAAGATTAAAATAGATTATGGATCCTAAACTGTAACCAGCTGAAGGTGTCAGTCTTTCAATGTAAAAAAAAAAAAAAAATCTTATAATGTCAGCACCAGAGACAGCTCCCTGTTTCCAGAACCAGCAGCACCAGAAACTGTCCTGTTGCAGCTCACCTGAACCACATTGAATTCAGCAGCAGGAAATAAAAGGACCAAAATAAGACAATAAGGAGCAGAATGGGGACCACGAGGACAACTGTTTGCCGACATGTTGACTCTGAGGAGACAAGACTCGGTCTCAACAACGCCTGTGTCTGGGATCACAACAGGACTGTCGTGGATGAAAATCTGAATTTCCTTTGCATTTTAGTTTATTTTTTTCTGTGCTTTAACTGCAAAATGAAAAATTCTAACAACATGACTAAGTATGTGGTGGCACAGTGGTGCAGTGGGTAGTGCTGCTGCCTTAGTGGACCTGGGCTGTTTGGGCATCAATTTGAATCCAGCTCAGTGTGTGTGGAGTTCTCATGTTCTCCCTGTGTTTGCAAAGGTTTAATCTCCTGGTTTCTTCCCCCAGTTGACATGCACTTCAGAAGAACGGGGTTAGTTCGTTCTTGTTCTACTGTATTTTTCACATATTTTATTTAATATGTTTCAATGACCCTGTTCAGCAGTGTTTCGGTTCACGCTCCATCTTCTCGGAACGTATCCTCAGCACTAACCAGAGTATCACTGTGTTACTGTTTGGGCATCTCAACTTTACCGTGACATTCCTAGTTGTACAGCCCAACACAGCAGACAAATTACAGGTCCGTTCCATATCAGCAAGTGCGTAGCAGAGGGAGTACATTTAGAAGAGGTAAATTATTAAAGACAGCAGATTACTGTAAATATATATACAGTATATATTTTCTGATATTACAAATAACTTGCAATCCTTTCATGAACATACAGTCATCAGACTGTGAGAAACCACTCAGACTGCAGTCGCCGTGAATCCAAGTGCACAATTTTCTCAGCCTTTGATAAAGGGAACTGGTGACAAGTGAGTTCATGGACAAAAACACAAGATGAACACTGAGGGTTTGGAGATGCTGGACACAGACAAGGATGGAACAAATACTGGAGACATTGTTCTCTTGAGAGACGGGGGAACAGGGGCCTCTATTCGGGTTCTGCCAGGAGGGTGTTGGTGCTCCTTATATCTGTACTGTTCTGAGATGCAGCTGTTTGGGTCTGGACCACCTCAGGGGATGCGACACATCAGCTGTAAATAGAAATGACAAGTCAGCAGTGTTATGGCTTCCCAAGGAAATCATTGTAAAGTTCACGCAAGGAGCTGCTTAAACTGTGCTGTGTTGTATTGTAATACACTGTTGTACTGAACTAAAGACTCTGCCTTGATCGTTAAAAAGTTGTCATTTTTTTCTCATTTCCTCTCTCCACCTGCATGATTTCCAAATATTGATTTTCTTTATTTCCCAAAATTGGTTTGTAAAATTTACATAACAAAAGAATATAAAATAATTTAAAAACTAAACTGTGAGTAAAAAAGTAAAATAAGCTGTGATAAAATTAAAAAATAAACTGTGTGGGGTTGGGAGGAATCTGGACTGTGAACATATTTTACTCATTACACCATTCCTACCATTACAAGCAAAAATATTGAGCAACTATAATTAATATAGCAGTGTTTTTTAAATGGTATCTGAAGAGATATGACCTCAACACGACAGGTTCTACCTCTCTGTGTCACTTGTACTTAAAGAGAGTGTCACGCCCCCCCATCTCGGAGCAACGAGGATCACCTGTGGTGGATCAAGGGACGGGTGCATCCAAGGGAGGTTCGGAGCACACTCAGACACGGAACCTTGTTCAGCCTTGTTCACTACTCTTCGTGTGCTCACAGACCTACCTGCCTACCTACCTATCTACCTACCTTTCCTGTTCTACCCGTCCTCAACCCTGTTCTCCAGTATCCTCTCTCTTTCTTCTCTTGACTCCTCGGTTTCCACAATCTCCTGCTTGTCTCATGGATTATTGCTTTCAGATTGTCCCATTGGTTATGTTTGTTCATCGGTGACCCTTGGCTTGGTTTGTGACTATGTTCCTTGGATCCCCCTATTAAACACCAACACTCTGCACTTGTGCCTGATGTCTTCCTTTCGGTGTGAAACCATGACAGAAGGTTCTATCTTACATTTGGACCCAGTGGAGCATGAGCTCTTCCAGCATGCGCTCTCCCACCGGGGGCGCTACTGGGAGCGTATGAGCAGGCGCTCAGTTGTCTGACCAACGCGTTTCAGGATTTGGTAAGCACTTTGCAGGCAAAAGGACTGTGCATGCCTACTGATCCGGTCCAGGACGCGCCTACCCCTGCAGCCACTGCTCTGCAACCAAAACATGACCCTCGGCTGGCAACACCGACAACGTATGATGGCACATCGTCCCGGTGCGCGGGTTTCCTGATGCAGGTCGAGCTCATCTTTGCCAGTCTGCCCCAGGTATATTGCTCTGAACAGAACTGGATTACTTACCTGATCTCACTCCTGACCGGTCGGCCACCTGGGGGAGCTGTTCCCAGTGTACTTGAAAGCCCACCTCACTGCAGTGTTTGGTATTCCCTCTGCTGACCAGATCACCAACGAGCGACTCTTGGACCTGGAACAAGGAGACCACGGAGTATGCAGTGGAATTCCAGATCCTGGCGGAGCTCAGCAGCTGGGATAAGAACACCCTGCTGGCCTGTTTTTGGAGTGGACTGAATCCACGGCTGAGAAAGGAACTGGCATTCCGGGGCGAAAGGTGGACACTCAATCAGTTTATCAAGACCACCGTCATGCTTGACAACCTCGCCCGGGACCGCGAGCCCCGCCCGACCTGTTCCGGCGACATGTTCCCCATTGCGGAAAGAATCTGAACCCATGCAGCTAGGGCATGGCTGTCTCACCGCAGTGGAATGGCAGCGTAGGCTCCGAAGCCACCTGTGTCTCTACTGCAGAAACCCAGGGCACCTCCAAGTCGACTGCCCGGTCCGTCCAGAGCCCCACGTGAGTGAAACCCTTAGATGTAACCATCTCGTGGTCCCCATTGTTCTGTCCTGGGGCACTACCACAGTTGAAGCCGAAGCATTTGGTGGACTCAGGGGCTGCAGGTTGCTTTATGGACATCTTGTTTGCGAAGACACATCAGGTTCCCAGATGCATGTGTAAGGTCCGGATGAGAGTGAGCGCCTTGGACGGACAGCCACTGGGAAGGGAGTTTGTGGATACCCAGACCAGACCTGTAAACTTAGGGGGGCACCACAAAGAACAGTTACAGTTTTACCTAACTTCTTTGCCCGAGGTCCCGGTCATTCTCGGTTCCGTTGGCACTCCCTGCACGACCCGGTCTGCAAATGGAGCACAAGAGCTAGTGTCATGGGGGTCGCGATGTTAGGGGGCGTGTCTGTGGTACCCCTGCTATGCCAGTTCTGTCGAGTGGTGCAGACATTCCCCCAGAATATCAGGACCTGGCCGAGGTGATAAGCAAGGAGCAAGTGGCAGTACTTCCTCCACATCAGTCCTGGGACTGCACCATCGATCTCCTTCCTGGGGCGACACCTCCCTGAGGCCAGGTATACCCTCTCTCCATACCCAAGCAACAGGCCATGCAGTGGTACATCGCCGAAGCCCTTTTAGCAGGTATCATATGTCCTTCCACTTCACCTGCTTCGGCAGGTTTCTTTTTTGTTGAAAAGAAGGACGGGGAGGGAAACAGCACAGGTCTTCAGGAGGGACATGTGGAAGGTAGGGTTTACCCACCACTGGGGTGGCAAATGGTGCCTGTAAGAAACCAGAGTAACACAACAGATGAACTTGAATGAGCCGATATACCAAGGACTGAGTTTCTTGGCGGGCAGTTTCAGCTGGAGATCTTTGGTGGACAACCACACTCTCTGGCCTGGCACAAAGGACAGGGGGTGTCGATGCCTGTCTGCTTGTTGCTTGTACCAAAGGCTGCAGTGTTGAAGGTGCTCTCAGACTGTTCGCCAGGTCTCCTCACTTTCCTTTTACCAGTTGTCTACTGCTGGCAGGTCACTAGGATTGGGATGCCAGGGGAACAATGGGGGTTGATACCCCAGCACACAATGGAAAGGTGGGAGCCCTGTGGTCATATGAGACAATGTGTTATGAGCATATTCTGCCCAGGGTAAGTACCGGGTCCATTGCTGTTGTTTATAGCAGCAATAGCAACGCAGGAAACGGCTGATGTCTTGTTATTGCCTTATATTTACATTTACATTTATTCATTTAGCAGACACTTTTGTCCAAAGCGGTGTACAACTCAGTAAAAGTACAATTTATGCATTAAGAGAAAGAGACATAGTTGCAGACATATGACTTACGTAAACCTTATTTGTTACCTACCACTTGCTGCACTGAGGTTCATCGTTCAAGTAGGTGCATAAAATACAGGATAGACAAATCCTGATACCCTCCCACCAATTTTTTTTTTAAATAAACATTCTAAGATACCCAAATAAGCAAGTACAATGCCAGCATAGTGGGTGAATAAAGGTTGTATCAGCCTTTCAACCTGTCCATTGGCCTGAGGGTGACAGCCTGATGTCAGACTCACCATTATGCCCAACTGTTGGCAAAAGGGCTTCGATACTTGGGAAGTGAACTAGGGTCTTCTGTCTGACGTGATGTCTTCTGGGAGGCCATAGAACCTAAATACATGGTTGAAAAGCAGTTCAGCAGTCTCCAAAGCTGTAGGGATTTTGAGGAGTGGGACAAGACGGCATGCTTTAGAAAACCTGTCGAGCACTGTGAGTATGGTGGTCTTACCGTCAGGAGGAGGGAGATCTACAAGGAAGTCGATGGCTACATGGGTCCAAGGACAGTGTCACATCCCACGGGGTCACTGCCCCTCCTGGTCAGACGCGGCGCCATTCAGTGCCGCTAGGTAACACCCATGTATCACCTTACAGTCTCATAGGACACGGAGGTATAAAAGAAGCCAGCGGAGCAGAACCAATTGCGGATTCTTAATCAGTGGTTGTATTGTGCTCTCTTGGCGATTAGTAGTCTCTTGTTCCCTCAGTCTGTTTCCTAGGTGTTCATGTTCCAGTCCCGAGTGCCTGTCCTGTCAGTTCCTGCCTCTTGTTCTCCAGTCCTGGTCCATCGTTCCTGTCCGGTATTTCGTCACGTCTCGGGGTTGCAGTCATACTCACAGAGTAGCGTTTCACTGTTCACCGTAGTTCAAACACCATGTGTGTTTCCTGATCTCGTGTTTCCTGTTTCACTTCCACCGAGTTTCTTACAGTACACACAGTGCACTTTTAACATCACCCTGCACATGAGGTCATTTTACGTTTTGTCCGTGTTCGGACGTAATAGCAACGCGCATCCGTGTCGGACTCCCGTCCGGACGCTACGGACGGATTGTTATCGGCAACGGTTTGAGGAGTCCTGCGGGTTTCTGGTTCGGGGTTTTTGCTTGCGTGCAGGTGACACAGGCGCTGATATAATCCTAGACATATTCTCTGATGGAGGGCCACCAATGCTGTTTCTGAAAGAGGGAGAGTATCTGACTGAGACCAGGGTGCCCTGCCGCTGGGGAGTCGTGGGCTCACTTCAGCAACGTTGAGCGCATGCTTGTAGGTACATACTGCTAACCAGTCAGTTTTTCGGGAGGCCCAGATTCAGTCTCTTGGGCACTCCGCAGGTCCTGTAGGAATTGGCATTGCACGGGAGCAACCACACAGTGCCTGCGTAGGATGCGTTCCGGGGGATTCGAGGGCGGAGAGCCTTCATGAACTCGGGACAGTGAGTCCACCTGAATGTTTGTACTGCCTGGTCTACATATTACTGTGAAATGGAATCTGGTGAAGAAGAGAGCCCAATGGGCTTGTCTAGGAGTGAAACATCGGGCCTTCTGGAGATATTCTAGGTTCCTGTGATCTGTTAGAACCACGAAGGGGTGCACAGCTCCTTCAAGCCAGTGCTGCCACTCTTCAAGGGACAGTTTGATGGCTAGGAGCTTACGGTTACCTATGTCATAATTCTGTTCTGTCTTAGTTCACTTTCAGGAAAAGTATGTACATGGATAGAGTTTCAGTGGATCTCCTTGTCTTTGGGACAGAACTGTCCCTACCTCCATCATGGGGGCATCCACCTCAACTACGCAGGGTTGGGTCAGGGTGGTGGAGAACGGGTGCCGATGTGAACCGCTCCATCAAGGCATCAAAGGCCTTCCGTGTAGGTTCAGTCCAGGTGAGGTGAGTACTCTTACCGGCGTTGAGTGCTGTGAGCAGGCCCACCGTTGACTTGAGGACACAGCACAGCTAACAGTAAATAAGAAAAAAGGACAGCTGGTACTGCAGTGGTTAGAACTGCTGGTACATGATTTATACACAGGCCTTGTGGCTCCATACCTGCAGCTCTCTCTCTGTCCTTCTCCCTGCCCCTGTGCTGCACAAACAGCTCATCTGGACATTTGAGTGGCCCCTCTGCTGTCAGTCCACCATAGGAAACGAGTACCTTAACATGTTCATCTCATCTTTATTTGTATGTTACAAATACCAATGTGTTTCAGAACAATTTCCATTTAAACTTAATTTCAATTTAAACCTTGCTTGGTCTGGTAACCTGTAGCCCTACTCTATATTGTGGTCCATCATCCCTTGAGCAGGATAATTGGTCCTGGTTGAGTTCCTCTTCTCGGACCTGAGTCCTGGCTGCTGTGAGAGTCTGAGCTGTTCCCTGGTAGCTATGACAGTAATACCTGAAGTCAACTTTATTGTCATTCCACTGCAGGTGAGTTACACATAGAGAGGAATGAAATTCCATTTCTCCTGGAGACACTAGAGACAGTCCTAGAAACAGTGGTGTGAGCTGCAGGAGCACAGTAAGTAAGTAGAGGGACAGTGTGTGCTCAGAAGGTATCTGTTCAAGTAGATTTTAGGAGGGTAATTCCCAACTTTGCCGCAAGGATCCAGTTTTTGTGCAGCGTGTTATTTTGCTTCACAGTGACATGTGCCTTCGTACAAAGTGCCATGCGTCACCTTCAGGTGACTTGTGCAGTCTTCTCTTTTGTAGATGTGTGTGTGTGTGTGGTTCTTCTCTGCTCTTCCTTTACAGCGTAAATAAAGTAATGCTTTTTGAGACATTTTATTATGAGGCATTTAAAACAATATGTGGTGACTGGTTAATTTGAGTTTTTCGGAAAACTGGCTTCTCTGTGTAACATGGTTTCCCAAATCCCAGTTTCCACATCCAGTGACAAAAACACAGGCTGCTTTTCTCCAAAGTGACGTACATCTCATAGAAAATACAATGTGTGCATCACCTTAGGAGAAAGAAACACTTAGATGCAGATGTGTTACTCTTAAATATGGTTAGTTTCCTTCACCATATGCACCAATGTTCATCACACAAGTATCTACATAAAACTTTACCAGAATATTGACGATTCCTTATCACCTTCCTAGTAGTTTTTTTTTTTTTGAGATACATATATGATACATTGCAGGAGGAGCTGTGTAAAGGACTGATCCGAGCATGATCACGAGCATTTATACCTTTCATGAACTTAAGAGATGATTGGCAAAGTGAGTCTGGAAGAGATGAGCTTTAAGAGGCTTTAAGAAAGCCCTGCAGCATCTCTACTTTCTCCAAGGGTTGAGGAAAGCCCATCTCCCATCCTCCATCCTCACGACATTCTAAGAGATGATTGGCAAAGTGAGTCTGGAAGAGATGAGCTTTAAGAGGCTTTAAGAAAGCCCTGCAGCATCTCTACTTTCTCCAAGGGTTGAGGAAAGCCCATCTCCCATCCTCCATCCTCACGACATTCTACAGAGGGACAATTGAGAGCAACACCGTGCAGCTGCATCACTGCTTGGTTTGGTAATTGCACTGTTTTGGATAGCAAGACCCTACAGCAGATAGTGAGGGCAGATGAGAAGATCATTGGGGTCTCAGTTCCCTCCATCACAGACATTTGCACCACGTGCTGCATCTGCAAAGCCGCCAGCATTGTGGATGAACCCACACACCCCTCACAACAGCTCTTCACTCTCCTGCCATCTGGATAAAGGTACCGAAGCATTTGGACCCTCAAGGCCAGACTGCATAACAGTTTCTTCCCCCAAGTCATCAGACTTTTCAATACCCAAGGACTGGACTGACACCAACACACACACACACACACACACACACACACACACACCTGTACTCAACTGAACACCATTCCACTCCCTTTTGCAATTATGTTAACATTTTTACAGCATTTATTATGATATTGTAATATATTGTCTTTTATGGTGTGGTGGCGTGGCTGGTTTGGTTGGTGCTTGTTGTGTGGTGGGTCTGGGGTTCAAGCCCTGCTTGGGGTTTCTTGTGACAGACTGGTGTACCATCCTGGGTGTGTGCACTGCGTTGCTGGGTGGGCTCTGGCTTGCCATGACCCAGCTTGGGACAAGCGACTTCAGCCACTGTGTGTGTGTGTGTGTGTGTGTGTGTGTGTGTGTGTGTGTGTGTGTGTGTGTGTGTGTGTATACTATACCACTTATATATGGTTGAAATGACAGTCTTGACATTGACTTATATTTTATCATAAAATATCCAAAGACTCAAAAAATATTTTATCATTGTAATTCCTTTGTGCTTTTGGAGAGAAACACATCATTTACATTAAACTCTGTTTAGGATCACTGACAGTCCTGTCCTTCTGTTTTTCTGTTGTCCATAAGGTTGGAAAATGACTCAATTCAACAACATTTAGAAAAACTTGGAAAATATACTAATAGCATCACTATGAATACCGTGGTACTTTACCGGACTGTAAGGTCGTGCTCATCACTGCATGGCTCACAGTGTGTGTTACATGTATTTGCATAGAGAAGCACTTTGCATGGGCAGCACATGCTTCAGTGCTCTGGGACTCTTTATAGTCCTCAGAGTTGGACACTTCATGACTGACAGCTGTCCTTCATGGGAGTAAAACTCAAAACAACAATGATGAGTTCTATCAGTGTCTTCATCTCTGCACTTACACTTCTACTCTTCATCCAAGGTAAGTTTTAAAGCAATATTATTAAGATATGTGTGCAACTATTTTCTGTGTGTGCATTAAGAAATCACATTTATTACATTGTATTAAATTACAAAATTATTTACTCTTAGGTTCATTATAAATTTTTGTTTTCTTTCAGGTTCCAAAGGACAAATAACTGTGACTCAGAGTCCTGCAGTGAAAGCTGTTCTACCAGGACAGACAGTCAGTATGAGCTGTAAAACCAGTACTGCTGTGTATAAGTACAACAACGACTATTTAGCCTGGTACCTACAGAAACCTGGAGAAGCTCCTAAACTCCTCATATATGATGCTACTAACCCGTGAGTCTGGGATTCCAGATCAATTCAGTGGCAGTGGATCTGGGTCTGACTTCACTCTGACCATCAGTGGAGTCCAGGCTGAAGATGCAGGACATTATTACTGTCAGAGTTTTCACTACCCTAATAGTGTCTATGTGTTCACACAGTGTTATAGAGTCGTACAAAAACACTGTACAGTTACTGCACTGCTGCACCTGGGATCCCCTGCAGCTTCTGAGAAGCAAAGTGGTTTAAAACATTTCATGATTATTATACTTAGTGTTATTATGTTTACAGAAATGTATGAACTGTACTTTGTTAGTCTCTTTGTACCCTGAATTCAACCATTAGTCTTCCTGACATAAATTAGAACATGGCACTTTATAGAGAAAAATTTCTGGACATATGGACTGTGTTTGAATTGAAAACTGACTTAGATTTCAGGATTGACTATAACATTTTCCTGAACACCACAGTCCTCCATTAGGACAACTTGTTATTAATGATGAAATGAATGTATTTAATTTTAAAATAAATTGATGCATAAATTACTTTTATTCAAAATGCGAAGTATTGGTGTACTTCGTACATACATAAATACATGTGTTTGTTTGTTTTTTCTGAATTTCCAGGTAACGTCTTTCATGAGATTTCATCAATGTTGACAATGTGAACCCCTCAGGAATTCACATAATGATGTGATTTCACAGAACACATTATGTGAGGAACAGGCAAAAATCCACGAGAGCCTCCTCAATGTCCTGCTTTCTCCCAGAGAGTTCAAAATACTCCAAAATCCTGAAAATATCACCTGCAATAAAACACACTGATAGAATTTGCACAGAAATGTAGTTCAAGCAGGGGGTGTGGTGGCGCAGTGGCGCAGTAGGTTGGACCGCAGTCCTGCTCTCCGGTGGGTCTGGGGTTCGAGTCCCGCTTGGGGTGCCTTGTGACAGACTGGCGTCCCGTCCTGGGTGTGTCCCCTTCCCCCTCTGGCCTTACGCCCTGTGTTGCCGGGTAGGCTCCGGTTCCCCGTGACCCCGTAAGGGACAAGCGGTTCTGAAAGTGTGTGTGTGTGTGTGTGTGTGTGTGTGTAGTTCAAGCAGGGGGTGCGGTGGCGCAGTAGGTTGGATCACAGTCCTGTTCTCCAGTGGGTCTGGGGTTTGAGTCCCCCTTGGGGTGCCTCGCGACGGACTGGCGTCCCGTCCTGGGTGTGTCCCCTCCGGCGTTACGCCCTGTGTTGCTGGGTAGGCTCTGGTTCCCCGCAACCCTATATGGGACAAGAGATTCTGAAAGTGTGTGTGTGTATTTCAAGCACTCAGTCTAGACACTGTTTCTGTAAATATCTCTGATCGTTCAGTTTCATCAACTACATGAAATTTGATCAAATTTGTGAAGGAAGAAGAACAAGAAGAGCTAAGAATTAAACTTATATTGTGTACAGAGTCAAACAGAGCAGATAAATCCAACACTCTGGTGCATTTATTCATTCAGCCCATATTTTAGATTTCATTTAACAGAACAGCGATTGAGAATTTATTTCCTCTTGACAATTTTTCAAAGCACTTATTATATTTCAGAATGTTCATTTTGTTGTGATTACAAATGATGCATCATTTAAACATCCAAACTTGGGTTTGGGACCATGACAATCCTGTAGTTCAGGTGTCGACCAAAACTATAAAATATATCTCCATCTCTTTCTGGACAGTCATTCATACAGTGAACTTCACATTTAAATAACACAACTAATGTGTTCAGTGTCCGTTGGAGAAGAAACACTTATTCTGACTTGAGGAAACAGCACAGCTAACAGTCCAATAGAGTGGGATCTACACACTTCAGCGACTAACAATAAATAAGAGAAAGAGACAGCTGATAGTGCCATGGTTAGAACTGCTGTCTTTAGACCCACAGGTTTCAGGTTTGAATCTCATCTCCAGCTGTAGAACTCTAGTGCAAGTGACTTACCCTGAATTTCTCCAGTAAAATTTGTTTGCTGTATAAATGGGTAAATAATTGTAACCCTAACACTGTACTTCACTTTGGAGAAAAGTAGCACCAAAATGAGAAAATGTCAAAAGAATGGAAAACCACTTAATTTCACAACATGAACTCCGTACAGTTACTGAAAC
This sequence comes from Scleropages formosus, assembly GCF_900964775.1. Taxonomy (NCBI): domain Eukaryota; kingdom Metazoa; phylum Chordata; class Actinopteri; order Osteoglossiformes; family Osteoglossidae; genus Scleropages; species Scleropages formosus. The sequence goes on along the minus strand of NW_021641042.1, from coordinate 396,924 downwards.
GCTGCACCTCGGACCCCCTGCAGCTGCTGTGGGGGATGATCACTATTTTACAACCTGGAAAAACACATGAAGAGAAACAGTCATTACCTGTCACTCACAGGGTGTTGTAAGTGTTACAAGGTGACTTACACTGCTAGATACACTACTTACAATGGGTCACTCATCCATACATCAGTGAAACACACTCTCTCTGTGTCACTCACACACTATGGGGGAACCTGAACAGCATGTCTTTGGACACTGAGGGGAAACCAGAGCACCTCATGGAAACCCACACAGACACAGGGAGAACATGCAGACTCCACAGAGACTGAGCAAGGATCAAACCCACGATCTCTCGTACCATGCAGTCACTGTGAGACAGCAGCGCTACTCGCTGTGCCATCATGATGTGTGATTTACACACAGACCTTGTGGCTCCATACATGCAGCTCCCTCTCAGTCCTTCTCCCTGCCCCTGTGCTGCACAAACAGCTCATCTGGACATTTGAGTGGCCTCTCTGCTGTCAGTCCACCATAGGAAATGAGTACCTTGACATTTTCATCTCACACCTCATTACTACTCGTCTTTAGGTGGACAGATTACATTTTATAATTTTACATTGACATTTAGCTGATGTTTTTCTCCAAAGCAACTTACCATGTTACGCTACTTGAAATGATTTATACAGCTGGGTCATTTTGCTTACTGTTAGAAATTTGGAATTTTTATACATAAATCTGTGACACAGTGTATAATGTGCAGTGACAATGTGAACAGCAGAACAGTCAGTAAACCTACAGTTTTCTTTTTCTAAACCGACATTTAGTGTAATAAAGTGAAATGAAATCGTTCCCCCCACCATAAAGGGACAGAAACCCAGGAACTAAAAAAGCAAAACCAACATAATCAACCAACCCAATACCATTAATCACAGTAAATTATAAACAGACAAAGAGACAGATCATACAGGCTACTTATCAAAATGCTTTTGAACACACCGCAAATGTGTATCAGTGTGTGTTACATGTATTTGCATAGAGAAGCACTTTGCATGGGCAGCACATGCTTTGAGATTACTTTTACATTTATTTATTGAGATGGTGCTTTTCTCCAGAGCAGCTTATAAGTTTATTTCCTCATTTTTACAGCACAACAATTTTTACTTGAACAATTTAGAGTAAGTATTTTGTTCTGAAAGTACTCAAGCCATGAGCAGGATTAAAACCTGCATCCTTTGGATCCAAAACCAGCTCTTCTATTCACTAAGCTCGAACGATCCAGAGCATTTTTCTTGTAATAAGTGTCATGGCTGATGTACACATGACCTCCAAGTGATCACCTGAGGTCCTGCTCTAGTTCAGATGATAAAATACAACACACCTGTGTTACATCACTGGAGATTCAAACGTGCAACCTTTGGGTAAAAAGCAACAGGTCTTCAAGTCAAGTTCAAGTTGCTTTTTATTCTTTTTCCTCTATACAGTTTGTGTATAGTGGAAAGAAGTGTCCTTTCTTCGGAGACCATGGTGCAACTCAGAACATAGCACAAGACAATAAATAAATATACAAGACAGGACGTGTGTATGGTTGCGAGCTGTAGGCAGTTGGGGTGTAGTGTAGTGCTGAGTCAATCGTTTGACGGAGTCAGGTGAGTGGTGGGAAGCAGCTCAGTGTTCAGTCTTACCACTACACTACCGGTCACCCAGTGGTGTTTTTTTGTTTAACCTGGAGGAACACAAAACAATGGTCTTGAAGTGTAATTCCCTCATTTCTATAACCATAAATGTCTTTTCATGTTTAATTTCCTCTGTCATATATTGCTGGGGGGGATGCAGTGGCGCAGTGGCGCAGTGGGTTGAACCAGGTCCTACTCTCTGGTGGGGCTAGGGTTCGAGTTCTGCTTGGGGTGCTTGCAGCGGACTGGCGTCCCATCCTGGGTGTGTCCCCTCCCCCTCCAGCCTTACGCCCTGTGTTGCCACGTTAGGCTCTGGCTCCCCGCAACCCTGTACGGGACAAGCGGTTCAGGCAACATATTACCAGTATATGTCATACACTCACCATCTGAAACCACTTGTCCCATATGGAGTTGCAGGGAGAACGGGGAGGACACCCTTTCTCTCTTCGGCAAGTGTGGAGCGATGATGCTGGCGAGTCCTGGCGACTCTCTCTGCGGTCCAGAGGCCCGCTAGCTGTTCGGCTCGCATAGCTTATGGGAACAACGGAGTGAAAACGACATTTTTCGTGCCAGTAAGCACCAAAAAAAAAAAAAAAAAACTTACAATATAGGGACAAAAAAAACATCACATTACAAAACCATAACCTTCTCAATATTTATACAACTATTTTACACCCATAACTTTACACACCAAATACACAAACATGAGAACAGATTACGTAGGGGCTACACAGTAAGTAAGAAAAAAGGACAGCTGGTAGTGCAGTGATTAGAAGTGCTGTCTTTAGACCCAAAGGTTGCAGGTTTGAATCTCATCTCCAGCTGTAGTACCCTTGTGGAAGCTGCTTACCCTGAATTGTGTCGTTGACCCATGAGCAACACCTGGTGCCACTTAGGAAGCTGCCAATAAATGGCAACCGTGGAATGTGGTGATCAGTTGTGTTTTCTGTTATTACCTATAGAGGGCAGAAGTGTTCGGTAAGTACAGGAAGGATACAGAGGCGGCAAGGAAGCGGATTTAGCGGAGATACTGAAAAGTACATGGTTGTGAGAACCCCGCGTGAACATTAAAGGAGGCTACGTGCCAGTTAACATCATTCTCTGTGTGTTTATTGAGTAAACACAACATGGTACCAGGAGTGCTCTGAGCAGCTGACAAACGCGAGGAATACGATGGATGCTGTTAAACCACCGGAGTCCTTGAAACTAACCGGGAACGTCGACAGCAGCTGGCGGGCGTTCAAGCACCAGCAATTCTCGCTGTACATGCGGGCGGTTGGGCTGGATAACAAGACGGATGCACGAAAGATTGCGTTGCTTCTGACAGTGGCTGGACCTCAGGCACTAGATGTCTATAACAACACCTTCACATGATTCGCAACACCTGGGCATGGAGAGGATTTTGAGGAAGTCGTCAGGAAATTTGACGAGCACTGCTCGCCCAAGAAAAATGAGACGTACGAGAGGTACTATGTGTTCTGCTCGCGCGTTCAGATTCAAGGAGAAAGCTTCGGCTCTTTCTTAACTGACCTGAAGCTAAAAGCGAAAACGTGCAACTTTGGTGTTTTGACTGATTCGCTGATTAGGGATCAAATTGTCTTTGGCGTTCACGAGAAGAAAGTGAGGGAAAGACTGCTTAGGGAAGTGGAGCTGACGTTAGATGATGCTGTCAAGATTTGTCATGCGAGTGAACTTGCTTTGCTGCATTCGAAAACTTTCGGTGACAAAGTGGGCGCTGCTGTTGCTGACAGTCCAGCAATCTGCGCTGTCACTCCACAAATGAAAAAAGCAAAGTGAACGATCCACGCCGAGGACAGGGACTGAGGCATTCAGTTGTAAAAGATGTGGTTCGGTGCATCAACCCAGACGATGCCCGGCTTATGGGAAGCAATGTGCAAAATGCAAAGGTATGAACCACTTTGCCAAACAATGTTTCTCAAAGAGGGGGTGCGGTGGCGCAGTGGCGCAGTGGGTTGGACCACGGTCCTGCTCTCCGGTGGGTCTGGGGTTCGAGTCCCGCTTGGGGTGCCTTGCGACGGACTGGCGTCCCGTCCTTGGTGTGTCCCCTCCCCCTCCAGCCTTACGCCCTGAGTTGCCGGGTTAGGCTCCGGTTCCCCGTGACCCCGTATGGGACAAGCGGTTCTGAAAATGTGTGTGTGTGTGTGTGTGTGTGTTTCTCAAAGAAGAATAAGTCGAAGTCAACAACAAATGCACATGCTGTGGAAGAGACGGAATTGTCAGAGACTTTCTTTGTGTGAATGATCAACGGTGATACAGAAAATGTTCGGCAAAGCAATGAGACTGAAGAAGAAAATGTCTCAAAGGTGGACAGTGTGTCTGGGGATAAATGGATTGTGTCATTAGAAATAAATGGATCCATTGTCTCACTGAAACTTGATACTGGAGCTAAGGCCAATCTGATAAGCACAATTGACATAAGGGAGATGAAAATTAGACCTCACATTCGGAAAAGTCCAGTGTCGCTTAAAGCTTACAATGGGCAGGACATAAAGACTCAAGGTGTGTGTAGACTCAAAGTATGTGTAAAGAGCAAAATTCATCGCCTTGTCTTTGTTGTAGTCACAGATGACCATCACTCCCTTCTTGGTGACAAAGCTTGTGAGGAGTTAGGATTGGTCAAACGAGTGTATTGCATCAATAGTCATGATGTAGCATTGGCACAACAAGGAACTGCAAATGATATTGTCTGCAGATTTGAAGATGTTTTCAAGGGGCTGGGAGCTCTACCATTCACTTACAAAATTCAGCTTAAAGATAATGCTCAGTCTGTGATACATGCTCCAAGAAGAGTCTCAGCACCACTGAAAGATAAACTAAAAAAGGAGCTTGACAGGATGACGGCTCTGGGAGTTATAAAGAAAGTGGAGGAACCCACAGACTGGGTGAACTCCATGGTTTGTGTGAAAAAGCAGAATGGTGATTTGAGGGTATGCATGGATCCTCGAGATTTAAATGCGAATATAAAAAAAGAACATTACCAGATTCCAAAGCGTGAGGAGATTACCAGTGAGATGGCTGGTGCTAAGTATTTCAGCAAACTTGATGCTTCTCAAGGGTTCTGGCAATTAAAACTTCACGAGGACAGCACCAAATACTGCACATTCAACTCACCATTTGGATGCTATTCCTTCCTACGACTCCCCATTGGCATAATATCAGCATCTGAAATCTTTCATCGTGCCATGGAGCACATCATTGAAGGGCTTAGTGGAGTTCGTGGGTATGTTGATGACATAGTGGTATGGGGATCATCATTACAGGAGCACAATGAAAGGCTTCTGAAGCTACTTCTAAGAATTCGGGAATATGGACTTCGACTCAACAAAGCCAAGTGTCAGTTTGGTGTAACTGAAATTACCTTTCTGGGCGACAAGTTGTCAGGACATGGTGTAGGGCCTGATAGAAGTAAAATACAGGCAATCCTTGACAGGCCGAGTCCAGTGGATAAGAAAGGTGCGCTGCGGATCATGGGGATGGTGAACTTTGTTGGTAAATTCATTCCAAATCTCTCCACAAAAACAGCTAGACTCAGGGAACTGCTGAGTCACAAAAACGAGTTTCGATGGACAAGCAAGCATGAGGAAGAATGAAATATCCTCAAGTCAACGTTAACAACGGCACCAGTTCTTGTATACTTTGATGCATCCAAGAAGATCAAAATCTCCACAGATGCATCAAAATACGGGCTAGGCGCGGTCTTGCTCCAAGAAGAGGCTCACGGCTGGAAACCAGTAGCTTATGCCTCTAGAACAATGGCACAATCTGAAAGCCGATATGCTCAGATAGAGAAAGAGTGCCTGAGACTTGTGTTTGGATTTGAGAGATTTCATGACTACGTGTATGGTTTACCATCATTCACTGCTGAAACAGATCACAAGCCTTTAATAGCAATCATTCGAAAGAATCTGAATGAGATGTCTCCACGCATTCAGCATCTAATGATGAGACTGCAGCGTTATGACTTTGAACTAGTGTACACTCCACAGTGTACATTGTCTTAGCTGATGCATTGTCTTGCGCACCATCAGCATGCAAATTGCATGAAGTGAGCTCTACTGAAGTTGATGTGGACATGCATGTGAATCTTGTTGTGGAAAGCCTTCCAGTGTCTGATCAGAAGTCCAAGCAAATAGCTGAAGAGATGAGAAAAGATCCAATTCTGCAGACGGTGATTACAAATTTGAACAACGGATGGGTCAAGAGTTCATGTCCACAGTTCTACAATGTTCGAGCCAAGCTCAGTGTAGCAAATGGTCTTCTGTTGAGACGAAACAGAATTGTAATTCACGAGGTCCTGAGACAGGAAATGCTTTGCAGGATCCATGAAGGACATCTTGGAATAGAGAAATGCAAGAGAAGATCAAGGGATGCAATATATTGGCCTGGGATGAATGCTGACATTGAGAAAATGGTCAGTACATGTGAAATTTGTCTCAAGCATCAGAACAAGCAGGCGAGAGAGCCCTTGGTCACAGTGGACTTACGTAAGTATCCATGGCAGAAGGTGGGTACTGATCTGTTCCATTTCAATGGGAAGGACTACCTTTTGGTAGTGGACTATTTTTCCAGTTACCCTGAGATAGCACTGATGTCCAATTCTTCAAGTGCATGTGTGATACAGCACATGAAATCCGTTTTCTCCAGGCATGGCATTCCGACCGTAGTGATGAGTGACAATGGTCCTTGTTACAGTTCAAGTGAGTTTCAGGACTTTGCTGCTCACTATGATTTCCAGCATGTGACTTCAAGTCCACAGTTTCCTCAGTCCAATGGGAAGGCGGAGAAAGGAGTGCACATTGTGAATTGCTCAAGAAGGCGTCAGAGAGCAAATCAGATCCATATTTAGCTCTTCTGAGTTATTGCGCATCGCCTCTGGAACATGGTGCATCTCCTGCAGAACCTTTGATGGGTCGCAAAATCAGAACAACACTTGCTTACAGAGGTGACATGAAGCAAGATGTAATAAAGGACATCACAAGGAAACAAAAAGCGCTACAAAAGAGACAGAAGACAAACTACGAGAAAAATACCAAAAGTCTGGAACCGTTATCAAAGTATTCAAACCACTGGGACAGGAAAGCTGTTGTGCTGGAAGAAGTGAATCCAAGATCATACATGGTTAGAGCAGAAAATGGACAGGTCTTCGGGAGGAATCGTGGGAGTCTTCTCAAGACACAAGAAACAAGCCAACCATTGGATGATCATCAGAGAGAAGAGGTTCAAGCCTCATCACAGGATCAAGTGCCTTTGAGCACACAGGCTTCCTCGTCCATAGCACTTGGCAATGATCACTCTGCCGGGACGAGTGATCCTCCTGTACTAAGAAGATCACTGCGAACCATAAAGAAACCCAAGAGACTCAATTTGTAGATGCCTGTTTTCTGTGGCATTTGTGTATATAGAATATGTATAATTTTGAAATTTCATGGTTTCTGTAACACTTGGCTATCTGTTGTAATATAGTATGTCTTTGTTCTGTTTATCTAGGTTTCTACTTTCAAAGGAAAGGGGATGTGGTGATCAGTTGTGTTTTCTGTTATTACCTATAGAGGGCAGAAGTGTTCGGTAAGTACAGGAAGGATACGGAGGCGGCAAGGAAGCGGATTTAGCGGAGATACTGAAAAGTACATGGTTGTGAGAACCCAGCGTGAACATTAAACGAGGCTACGTGCCAGTTAACAATATCATTCTCTGTGTGTTTATTGAGTAAACACAACATGGAGGTTCTCAGATTATGGAACCTCTGCAAAGATCTGCTGCTGCAGTCCTTTGTGTGGGCTTCCTAAGTCTCTTGTTGCTCTGGATTCCTTGACTTTGTCCTGTTTCAGGACAATGAGTATTGTGTTCTCCATTGTATGATGTTTGCCCATTGGCTCACCTTTGCCTGCTCCTTGAAACATTAAAACCTGGAACCTGGGCTCTGCATTTGTGTCCTCTGCATCTCTGTCTCAGAGCCCATGTGAGAAGTTGCTCTAGCAAAATTTCTCTGTTGTATGCAGTAAAGGGGTAAATAACTATAACTTGAACAGTGTAAGTCATGTTGGAGAAAAATAGCAGCTAAATGAAAAAATGCCAAAAGGATGGAAAACCACTTAATTTGACAACATGAAAACTAAAGTTGCTGAAGTGCTGTACCTTAGACCCCCTGCAGCTACTGTCAGGGGTGATCATAATTTTACAAACTGGAAAAGCACATGAACAGAAACGGTCTTTAACTGTCACTCACAGAGTGTTATAAGTGCTGCTGTTCTCTGGAATATAAATTACTGACAGTGTCTCACATCCAGTGTTTGGTGTCCAGCTGCCCTTCATTGAGTTCTCAGCATGTGGAAAATGGCCTCGAACAGACATTTACTGTAAAAAAGTGAAATTAAATTGCAAAAACACACACACACACACACACACACACACACACACACACATTTTCAGAACCGCTTGTCCCTTACGGGGTCACGGGGAACCGGAGCCTACCCGGCAACACAGGGCGTAAGGCCGGAGGGGGAAGGGGACACACCCAGGACGGGACGCCAGTCCGCCGCAAGGCACCCCAAGCGGGACTTGAACCCCAGACCCACCGAAGAGCAGGACTGCGGTCCAACCCACTGCGCCACCGCACCCCCTATTGCAAAAACAAAAGAATCAAAAAACTCCATACAATTAATCAGAGTAAATTAAAAACAGACGGAAACAGATCATACATGGACTTATAAAAACGTTTTTGAACCCACTGAAAATGTCTAACAGTATGCGTTTGATGTATTTGCATAGAGAAGCACTTTGCATGGGCAGCACATGCTTCAGTGCTCGGGGACTGTTTATAGTCCTCAGAGTTGGACACTTCATGACTGACAGCTGTCCTTCATGGGAGTAAAACTCAAAACAACGATGATGAGTTCTATCAGTGTCTTCATCTTTGCACTTACACTTCTGCTCTGTATCCAAGGTAAGTTTGAAAATAAGATTATTCGGATATGTGTGCAATTATGTATGCATTAAAAATTATGAGATCTTACATTTATTATTAAACTTTTTTCTTCTTTCAGAATCCAAAGGACAAATAACTGTGACTCAAAGTCCTGCAGTGAAAGCTGTTCTACCAGGACAGACAGTCAGTATGAGCTGTAAAACCAGTACTGCTGTGTATAACAACAACCAGTTATACTGGTACCTACAGAAACCTGGAGAAGCTCCTAAACTCCTCATCTATCTTGCTACAACCCGTGCGTCTGGGATTCCAGATCGATTCAGTGGCAGTGGATCTGGGTCTGACTTCACTCTGACCATCAGTGGAGTCCAGGCTGAAGATGCAGGACATTATTACTGTCAGAGTTTTCACTACCCTAATAGCGTCAGTGTGTTCACACAGTGTTATAGAGCCGTACAAAAACCTCCTCAGTCACACTTTACAGTTACTGCACTGCTGGGCTTGAAGAGGAAGGAAATAATGTCACACAGTCTATAGACACTGTTACAACAGAAGTACTTTACGTGACTGTTTCTAGCAAATTTTATGACATGAAAAACTCATAATTTACCAGCCATATTTCTTAAGAACATCTTTTTACTCCCTTCTAACATGCTTAATCATTATATAAACACACACACACATCGTCTGAACTGCTTGTCATATATGGGGTCGCAGGGAGCCGGAGCCTAACCCGGCAACACAGGGCGTAAAGGACACAACCAGGATGGGACAGCAGTCCATCACAAGGCACCCCAAATGGGACGTGAACCCCAGACCCACCGGAGAGCAGGACCTGAGCCAACCTACTGTGCCACTGCACCCTCCATTACATAAGTACACAACCCCAGATATACAAATTCAGTCCAAAGTGACGATTCTCTGAGCCTTTCGTGCTCATTTTATACCCAGTATTAATAGTGTCACATTCTGCCACAACATGAAATCCCTCCTGCCCTCTTTCCTCTCCTCTGCTCTTCTAACCTCCTTCCCATCCACTGCACAATTCTCCAGTTGCTCTCCGCATGATGCACCAAACTCTTCCTTTTAACTCTCCTCTATCACCACATAATGAAATTTATTACATGTAAATCTCAACTTCCATGGCTATTAGGAATTATACCCACAGTCCTTGGGATTACTTTTACATTTATTTATTGAGATGGTGCTTTTCTCCAGAGCAGCTTATAAGTTTATTTCCTCATTTTTACAGAACAACAATTTCTACTTGAACAATTTAGAGTAAGTATTTTGTTCTGAAAGTACTCAAGCCATGAGCAGGATTAAAACCTGCATCCTTTGGATCCAAAACCAGCTCTTCTATTCACTAAGCTGGAACGATCCAGAGCAGTTTTCTTGTAATAAGTGTCATGGCTGATGTACACATGACCTCCAAGTGATCACCTGAGGTCCTGCTCTAGTTCAGATGATAAAATACAACACACCTGTGTTACATCACTGGAGATTCAAACGTGCAACCTTTGGGTAAAAAGCCTCAGGTCTTCAAGTCAAGTTCAAGTTGCTTTTTATTCTTTTTCCTCTATACAGTTTGTGTATAGTGGAAAGAAGTGTCCTTTCTTCGGAGACCATGATGCAACACAGAACATAGCACAAGACAATAAATAAATATACAAGACAGGACGTGTGTATGGTTGCGAGCTGTAGGCAGTTGGGGTGTAGTGTAGTGCTGAGTCAATTGTTTGACGGAATCAGGTGAGTGGTGGGAAGCAGCTGGGTGTTCAGTCTTACCACTACACTACCAACCACCCAGTGGTGTTTTTTTGTTTAACCTGGAGGAACACAAAACAATGGTCTTGAAGTGTAATTCCCTCATTTCTATAACCATCAATGTCTTTTCATGTTTAATTTCCTCTGTCATATATTGCCGGGGGGATGCAGTGGCGCAGTGGCGCAGTGGGTTGAACCAGGTCCTACTCTCTGGTGGGGCTAGGGTTCGAGTTCTGCTTGGGGTGCTTGCAGCGGACTGGCGTCCCATCCTGGGTGTGTCCCCTCCCCCTCCAGCCTTATGCCCTGTGTTGCCACGTTAGGCTCTGGCTCCCCGCAACCCTGTACGGGACAAGCGGTTCAGGCAACATATTACCAGTATATGTCATACACTCACCATCTGAAACCACTTGTCCCATATGGAGTTGCAGGGAGAACGGGGAGGACATCCTTTCTCTCTTCGGCAAGTGTGGAGCGATGATGCTGGCGAGTCCTGGCGACTCTCTCTGCAGTCCAGAGGCCTGCTAGCTGTTCGGCTCGCATAGCTTATGGGAACAACGGAGTGAAAAATGACATTTTTCCTGCCAATAAGCACCCAAAAAAAAACTTACAATATAGGGACAAAAAAACATCACATTACAAAACCATAACCTTCTCAATATTTATACAACTATTTTACACCCATAACGTTACACACCAAATACACAAACATGAGAACAGATTACATGGGGGCTACACAGTAAATAAGAAAAAAGGAGAGCTGGTAGTGCAGTGATTAGAAGTGCTGTCTTTAGACCCAAAGGTTGCAGGTTTGAATCTCATCTCCAGCTGTAGTACCCTTGTGGAAGCTGCTTACCCTGAATTGTGTCGTTGACCCATGAGCAACACCTGGTGCCACTTAGGAAGCTGCCAATAAATGGCAACCGTGGAATGTGGTGATCAGTTGTGTTTTCTGTTATTACCTATAGAGGGCAGAAGTGTTCGGTAAGTACAGGAAGGATACAGAGGCGGCAAGGAAGCGGATTTAGCGGAGATACTGAAAAGTACATGGTTGTGAGAACCCCGCGTGAACATTAAAGGAGGCTACGTGCCAGTTAACATCATTCTCTGTGTGTTTATTGAGTAAACACAACATGGTACCAGGAGTGCTCTGAGCAGCTGACAAACGCGAGGAATACGATGGATGCTGTTAAACCACCGGAGTCCTTGAAACTAACCGGGAACGTCGACAGCAGCTGGCGGGCGTTCAAGCACCAGCAATTCTCGCTGTACATGCGGGCGGTTGGGCTGGATAACAAGACGGATGCACGAAAGATTGCGTTGCTTCTGACGGTGGCTGGACCTCAGTCACTAGATGTGTACAACAACACCTTCACATGATTCGCAACACCTGGGCATGGAGAGGATTTTGAGGAAGTCGTCAGGAAATTTGACGAGCACTGCTCGCCCAAGAAAAATGAGACGTACGAGAGGTACTATGTGTTCCGCTAGCGCGTTGAGATTCAAGGAGAAAGCTTCGGCTCTTTCTTAACTGACCTGAAGCTAAAAGCGAAAACGTGCAACTTTGGTGTTTTGACTGATTCGCTGATTAGGGATCAAATTGTCTTTGGCATTCACGAGAAGAAAGTGAGGGAAAGACTGCTTAGGGAAGTGGAGCTGACGTTAGATGATGCTGTCAAGATTTGTCATGCGAGTGAACTTGCTTTGCTGCATTCGAAAACTTTCGGTGACAAAGTGGGCGCTGCTGTTGCTGACAGTCCAGCAATCTGCGCTGTCACTCCACAAATGAAAAAAGCAAAGTGAACGATCCACGCCGAGGACAGGGACTGAGGCATTCAGTTGTAAAAGATGTGGTTCGGTGCATCAACCCAGACGATGCCCGGCTTATGGGAAGCAATGTGCAAAATGCAAAGGTATGAACCACTTTGCCAAACACACACACACACACACATTTTCAGAACCGCTTGTCCCATACGGGGTCACGGGGAACCGGAGCCTACCCGGTAACACAGGGCGTAAGGCCGGAGGGGGAGGGGACACACCCAGGACGGGACGCCAGTCCGTCGCAAGGCACCCCAAGCGGGACTCGAACCCCAGACCCACCGGAGAGCAGGACTGAGGTCCAACCCACTGCGCCACCGCACCCCCACTTTGCCAAACAATGTTTCTCAAAGAAGAATAAGTCGAAGTCAACAACAAATGCGCATGCTGTGGAAGAGACGGAATTGTCAGAGACTTTCTTTGTGGGAATGATCAACGGTGATACAGAAAGTGTTCGGCAAAGCAATGAGACTGAAGAAGAAAATGTCTCAAAGGTGGACAGTGTGTCTGGGGATAAATGGATTGTGTCATTAGAAATAAACGGATCCATTGTCTCACTGAAACTTGATACTGGAGCCAAGGCCAATCTGATAAGCACAAGTGACATAAGGGAGATGAAAATTAGACCTCACATTCGGAAAAGTCCAGTGTCGCTTAAAGCTTACAATGGGCAGGACATAAAGACTCAAGGTGTGTGTAGACTCAAAGTATGTGTAAAGAGCAAAATTCATCGCCTTGTCTTTGTTGTAGTCACAGATGACCATCACTCCCTTCTTGGTGACAAAGCTTGTGAGGAGTTAGGATTGGTCAAACGAGTGTATTGCATCAATAGTCATGATGTAGCATTGGCACAACAAGGAACTGCAAATGATATTGTCTGCAGATTTGAAGATGTTTTCAAGGGGCTGGGAGCTCTACCATTCACTTACAAAATTCAGCTTAAAGATAATGCTCAGCCTGTGATACATGCTCCAAGAAGAGTCTCAGCACCACTGAAAGATAAACTAACAAAGGAGCTTGACAGGATGACGGCTCTGGGAGTTATAAAGAAAGTGCAGGAACCCACAGACTGGGTGAACTCCATGGTTTGTGTGAAAAAGCAGAATGGTGATTTGAGGGTATGCATGGATCCTCGAGATTTAAATGCGAATATAAAAAAAGAACATTACCAGATTCCAAAGCGTGAGGAGATTACCAGTGAGATGGCTGGTGCTAAGTATTTCAGCAAACTTGATGCTTCTCAAGGGTTCTGGCAATTAAAACTTCACGAGGACAGCACCAAATACTGCACATTCAACTCACCATTTGGATGCTATTCCTTCCTACGACTCCCCATTGGCATAATATCAGCATCTGAAATCTTTCATCGTGCCATGGAGCACATCATTGAAGGGCTTAGTGGAGTTCGTGGGTATGTTGATGACATAGTGGTATGGGGATCGTCATTACAGGAGCACAATGAGAGGCTTCTGAAGCTACTTCTAAGAATTCGGGAATATGGACTTAGACTGAACAAAGCCAAGTGTCAGTTTGGTGTAACTGAAATTACCTTTCTGGGCGACAAGTTGTCAGGACATGGTGTAGGGCCTGATAGAAGTAAAATACAGGCAATCCTTGACAGGCCGAGTCCAGTGGATAAGAAAGGTGCGCTGCGGATCATGGGGATGGTGAACTTTGTTGGTAAATTCATTCCAAATCTCTCCACAAAAACAGCTAGACTCAGGGAACTGCTGAGTCACAAAAACGAGTTTCGATGGACAAGCAAGCATGAGGAAGAATGAAATATCCTCAAGTCAACGTTAACAACGGCACCAGTTCTTGTATACTTTGATGCATCCAAGAAGATCAAAATCTCCACAGATGCATCAAAATATGGGCTAGGCGCGGTCTTGCTCCAAGAAGAGGCTCACGGCTGGAAACCAGTAGCTTATGCCTCCAGAACAATGGCACAATCTGAAAGCCGATATGCTCAGATAGAGAAAGAGTGCCTGAGACTTGTGTTTGGATTTGAGAGATTTCATGACTACGTGTATGGTTTACCATCATTCACTGCTGAAACAGATCACAAGCCTTTAATAGCAATCATTCGAAAGAATCTGAATGAGATGTCTCCACGCATTCAGCATCTAATGATGAGACTGCAGCGTTATGACTTTGAACTAGTGTACACTCCACAGTGTACATTGTCTTAGCTGATGCATTGTCTTGCGCACCATCAGCATGCAAATTGCATGAAGTGAGCTCTACCGAAGTTGATGTGGACATGCATGTGAATCTTGTTGTGGAAAGCCTTCCAGTGTCTGATCAGAAGTCCAAGCAAATAGCTGAAGAGATGAGAAAAGATCCAATTCTGCAGACGGTGATTACAAATTTGAACAACGGATGGGTCAAGAGTTCATGTCCACAGTTCTACAATGTTCGAGCCGAGCTCAGTGTAGCAAATGGTCTTCTGTTGAGACGAAACAGAATTGTAATTCACGAGGTCCTGAGACAGGAAATGCTTTGCAGGATCCATGAAGGACATCTTGGAATAGAGAAATGCAAGAGAAGATCAAGGGATGCAGTATATTGGCCTGGGATGAATGCTGACATTGAGAAAATGGTCAGTACATGTGAAATTTGTCTCAAGCATCAGAACAAGCAGGCAAGAGAGCCCTTGGTCACAGTGGACTTACGTAAGTATCCATGGCAGAAGGTGGGTACTGATCTGTTCCATTTCAATGGGAAGGACTACCTTTTGGTAGTGGACTATTTTTCCAGTTACCCTGAGATAGCACTGATGTCCAATTCTTCAAGTGCATGTGTGATACAGCACATGAAATCCGTTTTCTCCAGGCATGGCATTCCGACCGTAGTGATGAGTGACAATGGTCCTTGTTACAGTTCAAGTGAGTTTCAGGACTTTGCTGCTCACTATGATTTCCAGCATGTGACTTCAAGTCCACAGTTTCCTCAGTCCAATGGGAAGGCGGAGAAAGGAGTGCACATTGTGAAGCAATTGCTCAAGAAGGCGTCAGAGAGCAAATCAGATCCATATTTAGCTCTTCTGAGTTATTGCGCATCGCCTCTGGAACATGGTGCATCTCCTGCAGAACTCTTGATGGGTCGCAAAATCAGAACAACACTTGCTTACAGAGGTGACATGAAGCAAGATGTAATAAAGGACATCACAAGGAAACAAAAAGCGCTACAAAAGAGACAGAAGACAAACTACGAGAAAAATACCAAAAGTCTGGAACCGTTATCAAAGTATTCAAACCACTGGGACAGGAAAGCTGTTGTGCTGGAAGAAGTGAATCCAAGATCATACATGGTTAGAGCAGAAAATGGACAGGTCTTCAGGAGGAATCGTGGGAGTCTTCTCAAGACACAAGAAACAAGCCAACCATTGGATGATCATCAGAGAGAAGAGGTTCAAGCCTCATCACAGGATCAAGTGCCTTTGAGCACACAGGCTTCCTCGTCCATAGCACTTGGCAATGATCACTCTGCCGGGACGAGTGATCCTCCTGTACTAAGAAGATCACTGCGAACCATAAAGAAACCCGACAGACTCAATTTGTAGATGCCTGTTTTCTGTGGCATTTGTATATATAGAATATGTATAATTTTGAAATTTCATGGTTTCTGTAACACTTGGCTATCTGTTGTAATATAGTATCTATTATGTCTTTGTTCTGTTTATCTAGGTTTCTACTTTCAAAGGAAAGGGGATGTGGTGATCAGTTGTGTTTTCTGTTATTACCTATAGAGGGCAGAAGTGTTCGGTAAGTACAGGAAGGATACGGAGGCGGAAAGGAAGCGGATTTAGCGGAGATACTGAAAAGTACATGGTTGTGAGAACCCAGCGTGAACATTAAACGAGGCTACGTGCCAGTTAACAATATCATTCTCTGTGTGTTTATTGAGTAAACACAACATGGAGGTTCTCAGATTATGGAACCTCTGCAAAGATCTGCTGCTGCAGTCCTTTGTGTGGGCTTCCTAAGTCTCTTGACTGAGTCTAAGTTAAACCAGTTGGGTGAGATTATATATGACTATGGGGAGAAGAGATTTGGGGTGTTTGAGAAGAAGCATAAAGGTGAGCAGAGTAGGTTAAAGTCAAGAAGGCAGATGGAAATTGAAAGGTTGGTAAAGGAAAGAAGACATCTAAAAAAGCTTTGGAAACGAGCAGATGAGGAAGGTAGAAGTGGTATTAATATCTTGCAGGAAGAATTGAAACGTAGATTGGTGGTGTTGAGGAGAGCGGAAAAGCTTAGATTGAGGAGAAAGAAGAAGGAACAGGCTAGGGTGGCATTCTTTAAGGACCCATTTAAATTTGTGAAGTCCTTGCTTGAGCAAGAGAAGTCTGGGTGTTTAGATGTTCCAAGAAGGGAGTTGGAAAGCTATCTGCGGGGAATGCACACCGATGGTGAAAGTGAGAGGGTTTTTGAGGTACCTGCAGACATTCCTCCACTAGGGGAGATTGTGGTACAAATGGATGTGTGTCCTCCAAGGTTGAAAGAGGTACAAGAGGTGGTACGGCGTGCAAGGGCAGCATCTGCTCCAGGACCCAATGGGGTTCCTTACCGGGTGTACAAAGGTGCCCCAGACGTCTTAAAGTTTTTGTGGAAGCAGATGGTGGTCGTATGGAAAAAAGGTATTATTCCAAAGGAATGGCGGCGAGCAGGAGGAGTGTTTATACCCAAAGAGAAAGATGCGGTAGATATAGGGCAGTTCAGGCCAATATGCCTTCTTAACGTTGAAGGGAAAATATTTTTCACTGTTGTGGCACAGAGGTTATCTGCATATTTGTTGGTCAACAATTTAATTGACACCTCTGTGCAGAAGGCAGGAATTTCGGGTTTTTCAGGTTGTTTAGAGCATTGCAGTATGATTTGGCATCAGATAAAGGAGGCCAAGATGGATGGTAAAGACCTCCATGTGATCTTCTTGGACTTGGCAAATGCCTTTGGCTCAGTGCCGCATGTTTTGTTGTGGAGGGCATTTGATTTCTTTAAAGTTCCAGAGTGTATTACGAGACTGGTTAAGGTGTATTTTGAAGACATTAAGTTTTATTTCTGTACCAAGCAATACACCACATCTTGGCAGCGGCTGGGAATTGGTATAATGGCCGGATGCACAATCTCGCCTTTGGCTTTTACCATGGCTATGGAGGTGTTAATAAGGGCGTCGAGATGGGTGGTTGGGGGTATGAGGCTGAAGGATGGTCCTCACCTTCCACCAATCAGAGCGTATATGGATGATATGACTCTGCTTACTACTACTGTCCCATGTACTCGTCGTTTATTAACGAAGTTGAATGGAAATCTAAAACTGGCCGGATTGAAAATTAAACCTAGTAAGTGTAGGAGTTTGTCGGTAGTTAAAGGAAAGTTATCACGGGAGAATTTCCAGATTGATGGGGAAAAGATTCCGTCAGTGGCTGAAAGGCCAATTAAGAGCTTGGGTCGCTGGTATGATTCCTCATTTAGCGATAAGGAGCAGGTCAAAAGATTAAGGGAGGATGTTGCACTGGCAATTAATAGGATTGATAAATCCTTTTTGCCAGGGAAGCTGAAGGTTTGGTGCCTTCAGTTTGGTTTATTGCCTCGTATTAGATGGCCGCTAACTATATACGAGGTCTGTATGTCAGAGGTTGAAAGGCTGGAAAGGGTTATGAGCAAAGCTATTAGGAGATGGTTGGGGGTTCCTCATTGTTTGAGCAGTGTGGCTCTGTATGGAAATGGGGTTTTGGAACTACCACTGACTAGCCTCGTGGAAGAATTTAAGTGTGCCAAGGTTGGTTTGGAATTAACACTGTCAAACTCAAGAGACCCAGTGGTGAGATCGGTTCCTGTAAGTTTAAAAAAAGGACGTAAGTGGGATCCACGGGAAGCTGTTGCGCAAGCGCAGACAGCGCTTGAGCACAGAGATGTGGTTGGTCAGGTGCAGGTAGGTAGGGCGGGGCTCGGTGCCGGCGATCGAATAAAGCTGTGGAGTAAAGCTAAGTTACCGGAGAGGAGGAAGATGGTGATTGGTTTTATTCGCGAACAGGAAGAGGAGGCAAGGCGGGTAACTGCGACGTCACATGGTGTGCAAGGGCGATGTTTGGCTTGGGAGCATGTGGAGAAGCGGAAGATCAGCTGGCGTGATCTGTGGGCGATGGACGCCGGTCGTATTAAGTTTCTCATCGGAGCCACCTACGATGTTCTCCCTACTCCGCAGAATCTTAATCGCTGGGTAGGTACAGAGCCGACTTGCAGCTTGTGCGGTGGTGTAGCCTCTTTGAGGCACATTCTATCTGCATGTAAGGTTAGTTTATCTCAGGGAAGATATACTTGGAGGCATAATGAAGTGTTAAGATCCTTGGCATGCTTGTTGGAGAACAAGCGGGTTGAAGTTAATTCACTCCCGCAGTATGGAAGAAATAAGCTTATTTCTTTCGTGCGGGAGGGGGAGAGTGTTATAAGTCACGCGCGTGGTCGTGGTGATACGAGTTTTAAATGGGGTGAAGTGCGTGACTGGAAGTTGTTGGCGGACGTGGGAAAACAACTGCAGATGCCGCAGTGCATTGCGATCACGGCGTTGAGACCCGATATTGTGCTGTACTCCGAGGGCGCACGGATAGTGTACTTCATTGAATTAACAATACCTTTCGAAGACTCATTGGAAGATGCCTTTGAGAGGAAGAAATTGAAGTACACTGAGTTGGCTGGTGAGGTGAGGGAGCGAGGCTGGCAGTGCGTTATTAGACCAGTGGAGATCGGTACTAGAGGGTTTGTTGCAAAATCAACCACGTCGCTGCTGTTGGAGTTTGGTTTTAGGGGTCAGTCGTTAAGAGCAGCCATTAAAGGCTTGTCAGAGGTAGCAGAAAGATCTAGTCAGTGGTTGTGGATGAGAAGGCACCAGGGTGCTTGGGGGAAGCACACTTGAGTGGGGAGTACTCACCTAGGTGAACATCAATGGTTTGAGTTTTGTTGTCACCTCCATATGCTGGTATGGTGTATTGGTTGGTTGTTGGTGGTTGGGGTGGTTTTTTTTTTGGTGGGTGGAGTCGCTGGGATGGCACTGTGGGCATGGAGGGGGGTGGGTCTGGGACGCCAGATCTCGCTGTTGAGCCTTCTGGAGGTGTAGTGGGCTCAATTCAATGAAACATCAATGAAGGAAGGTGCCCACTTGACAACCCCAACGAAGTGCACGCAGTGGCTCCCGGCAAGGAGGATGGTGTTTGCCCATGATATTTTTGTGGAGGGAATTGGTTGGTTTTGGGAGGGATGGTATATTGTGGCATGGTTGGTTTGTCTAGCCCCCTTGGTTTTTGGCACGAGGGGTTGAATATCTTTCCCTGTGTATTATTGTATGTTGCTCTGGATTCCTTGACTTTGTCCTGTTTCAGGACAATGAGTATTGTGTTCTCCATTGTATGATGTTTGCCCATTGGCTCACCTTTGCCTGCTCCTTGAAACATTAAAACCTGGAACCTGGGCTCTGCATTTGTGTCCTCTACATCTCTGTCTCAGAGCCCATGTGAGAAGTTGCTCTAGCAAAATTTCTCTGTTGTATGCAGTAAAGGGGTAAATAACTGTAACTTGAACAGTGTAAGTCATGTTGGAGAAAAATAGCAGCTAAATGAAAAAATGCCAAAAGGATGGAAAACCACTTAATTTGACAACATGAAAACTAAAGTTGCTGAAGTGCTGTACCTTAGACCCCCTGCAGCTACTGTCAGGGGTGATCATAATTTTACAAACTGGAAAAGCACATGAACAGAAACGGTCTTTAATTGTCACTCACAGAGTGTTATAAGTGCTGCTGTTCTCTGGAATATAAATTACTGACAGTGTCTCACATCCAGTGTTTGGTGTCCAGCTGCCCTTCATTGAGTTCTCAGCATGTGGAAAATGGCCTCGAACAGACATTTACTGTAAAAAAGTGAAATTAAATTGCAAAAACAAAAGAATCAACAAACTCCAATCAGAGTAAATTAAAAACAGACAGAAACAGATCATACATGCACTTATCAAAATCCTTTTGAATACATTGAAAATTTGTATCAGTGTGTGTTACATGTATTTGCATAGAGAAGCACTTTGCATGGGCAGCACATGCTTCAGTGCTCTGGGACTGTTTATAGTCCTCAGAGTTGGACACTTCAGGACTGACAGCTGTCCTTCATGGGAGTAAAACTCAAAACAACAATGATGAGTTCTATCAGTGTCTTCATCTTTGCACTTACACTTCTGCTCTGTATCCAAGGTAAGTTTGAAAATAAGATTATTCGGATATGTGTGCAATTATGTATGCATTAAAAATTATGAGATCTTACATTTATTATTAAACTTTTTTTCTTCTTTCAGAATCCAAAGGACAAATAACTGTGACTCAAAGTCCTGCAGTGAAAGCTGTTCTACCAGGACAGACAGTCAGTTTGAGCTGTAAAACCAGTACTGCTGTGTACAACAACAACTATTTAAAGTGGTACCTACAGAAACCTGGAGAAGCTCCTAAACTCCTCATCTATCATGCTACTAACCGTCAGTCTGGTATTCCAGATCGATTCAGTGGCAGTGGATCTGGGTCTGACTTCACTCTGACCATCAGTGGAGTCCAGGCTGAAGATGCAGGACATTATTACTGTCAGAGTTTTCACTACCCTAATAGCGTCAGTGTGTTCACACAGTGTTATAGAGCCGTACAAAAACCTCCTTAGTCACACTTTACAGTTACTGCACTGCTGGGCTTGAAGGGGAAGGAAATAATGTCACACAGTCCACAGGCACTGATACAACAGAAGTACTTTATCTGACTGTTTCTAACAAAACTGATGACATGAAAAATTCATAATTTTCCAGCCATATTTCTTAAGAACATCTTTTTACTCCCTTCTAACATGCTTTATCATTATATAAACACACACACACATCGTCTGAACTGCTTGTCATATATGGGGTCGCAGGGAGCCGGAGCCTAACCCGGCAACACAGGGCGTAAAGAACACAACCAGGATGGGACAGCAGTCCATCACAAGGCACCCCAAACGGGACGTGAACCCCAGACCCACCGGAGGGCAGGACCTGAGCCAACCTACTGTGCCACTGCACCCTCCATTACATAAGTACACAACCCCAGATATACAAATTCAGTCCAAAGTGACGATTCTCTGAGCCTTTCGTGCTCATTTTATACCCAATATTAATAGTGTCACATTCTGCCACAACATGAAATCCCTCCTTCCCGCTTCCCTCTCCTCTGCTCTTCTAACCTCCTTCCCATCCACTGCACAATTCTCCAGTTGCTCTCCGCATGATGCACCAAACTCTTCCTTTTAACTCTCCTCTATCACCACATAATGAAATTTATTACATGTAAATCTCAACTTCCATGGCTATTAGGAATTATACCCACAGTCCTTGGGATTACTTTTACATTTATTTATTGAGATGGTGCTTTTCTCCAGAACAGCTTATAAGTTTATTTCCTCATTTTTACATCACAACAATTTCTACTTGAACAATTTAGAGTAAGTATTTTGTTCTCAAAGTACTCAAGCCATGAGCAGGATTAAAACCTGCATCCTTTGGATCCATAACCAGCTCTTCTCTTCACATAGCTGGAACGATCCAGAGCATTTTTCTTGTAATAAGTGTCATGGCTGATGTACACATGACCTCCAAGTGATCACCTGAGGTCCTGCTCTAGTTCAGATGATAAAATACAACACATCTGTGTTACATCACTGGAGATTCAAACATGCAACCTTTGGGTAAAAAGCAACAGGTCTTCAAGTCAAGTTCAAGTTGCTTTTTATTCTTTTTCCTCTATACAGTTTGCGTATAGTGGAACAAAGTGTCCTTTCTTCGGAGACCATGATGCAACTCAGAATATAGCACAAGACAATAAAGAAATATACAAGACAGGACGTGTTGTAACAATCTGGCTAATGAGTTAGCCCAGATCCTCACGTGGATTCCAGAAAGGTGTATAATTATATAAACCCAGACAGACACGGAAAAAAGGAAGCCCTTCTTTTTAATATCTTGTAGGCAACTATGGATGACATATTTCACATAGCTGTCTTTACGATAAAATAACATTAAAGTAAACTCCAAAACGTGCGAGGCACAAAATGTGTACACGGCCAAGTATATCAGCCTGCGCGCGCGCGCGGGAGAGAGGACCGAGGGGAGGAGCAACCCCTTAGTCTCCACCATAATACATCATCATTACAGTGTGTATGGCTGCGAGCTGTAGGCAGTTGGGGTGTAGTGTAGTGCTGAGTCAATTGTTTGACGGAGTCAGGTGAGTGGTGGGAAGCAGCTCAGTGTTCAGTCTTACCACTACACTACCAGCCACCTAGTGGTGTTTTTTAGTTTAACCTGGAGGAACACTAAACAATGGCCTTGAAGTGTAATTCCCTCATTTCCATAACCATAAATGTCTTTTCATGTTTAATTTCCTCTGTCATATATTGCTGGGGGGTGCAGTGGTGCAGTGGGTTGAACCAGGTCCTACTCCCTGGTGGGGCTGGGGTTTGAGTCCTGCTTGGGGTGTCTTGCGGCGGACTGGCATCCCATTCTGGGTGTGTCTCCTCCCCCTCCAGCCTTACGCCCTGTGTTACCACGTTAGGCTCTCTCTCCCCGCGACCCTGTATGGAAAAAGCGGTTCAGGCAGTATATTACCAGTATATGTCATACACTCACCATCTGAAACCACTTTTCCCATATGGGGTCGCAGGGAGAACGGGGGGGACAACCTTTCTCTCTCCAGCAAACGTGGAGCGATGATGCTGGCGAGTCCTGGAGTCTCTGTGTCCGGAGGCCCGCTAGCTGTTCGGCTCGCATAGCTTATGGGAACAACGGAGTGAAAACGAACCCGGTTTTAACTCGCCCGGTCTTCTCAGAAAAAAAAAACTCCCTTTTTACT
The DNA here is from genome assembly GCF_900964775.1 of Scleropages formosus. Taxonomy (NCBI): domain Eukaryota; kingdom Metazoa; phylum Chordata; class Actinopteri; order Osteoglossiformes; family Osteoglossidae; genus Scleropages; species Scleropages formosus. Next base: position 373,830 of record NW_021641042.1, on the reverse strand, counting down.
CACACAATTTTCCAACCTCTTCTCTCTACTCCTTCCTCTTCCCCCGGAACTTCCCCCCCCACAAAGGTTGCGCGCATTTTCCCAACCAGCACCAAATGACATTTTTCCTGCCAGTAAGCACCAAAAAAAAAAAAAAACTTACAATATAGGAACAAAAAAACATCAGATTACAAAACCATAACCTTCTCAATATTTATACAACTATTTTACACCCATAACGTTACACACCAAATACACAAACATGAGAACAGATTACATGGGGGCTACACAGTAAATAAGAAAAAAGGTCAGCTGGTAGTGCAGTGGTTAGAAGTGCTGTCTTTAGACCCCAAGGTTGCAGGTTTGAATCTCATCTCCAGCTGTAGTACCCTTGTGGAAGCTGCTTACCCTGAACTGTGTCAAGGCCCCATTGGTTGATCCATGAGCAACACCTGGTGCCACTTAGGAAGCTGCCAATAAAAGGCAGCTGTGGAGGTTCTCAGATTATGGAACCTCTGCAAAGATCTGCTGCTGTAGTCCTTTGTCTGGGCTTCCTAAGTCTCTTGCTGCTCTGGATTCCTTGACTTTGTCCTGTTTCAGGACAATGAGTATTGTGTTCTCCATTGTATGATGTTTGCCCATTGGCTCACCTTTGCCTGCTCCTTGAAACATTAAAACCTGGAACCTGGGCTCTGCATTTGTGTCCTCTGCATCTCTGTCTCAGAGCCCATGTGACAAGTTGCTCTAGCAAAACTTCTTTGTTGTATACAGTAAAGGTGATCATGATTTTACAAACTGGAAAAGCACATGAACAGAAACAGTCATTAACTGTCACTCACAGAGTGTTACAAGTGCTGCTGTTCTCTGGAATATAAATTACTGACAGTGTCTCACATCCAGTGTTTGGTGTCCAGCTGCCCTTCGCTGAGCTCTCAGCATGTGGAAAATGGCCTCGAAAATTTCTGCGGAACTCATTCAGGATTTGTGTTTCTTTGTGGTTGTGCTACCATTGTGTAACTGCTTGTATCAATAATGTGAGCAGAAATGTATATAAACTCACATGACAGAGCGATGAAATACAGGAATCACAGGAAATGGTTCTTGTTGAAATGAATATTTTTACTGCAGGTGCAGGATTTACAAACAGACCTTGTGGCTCCATACATGCAGCTCCCTCTCAGTCCTTCTCCCTGCCCCTGTGCTGCACAAAGCAGCTCATCTGGACATTTGAGTGGCCTCTCTGCTGTCAGTCCACCATAGGAATCGAGTACCTTGACATGTTCATCTCACACCTTATTACTACTCATCATTAGGAGGACAGATTATATTTTATGATTTTACATTTGCGTTTAGCTGATGCTTTTCTCAAAAGCAACTATGTAATGCTCCTTGAAATGATTTATACAGCTGGGACTTTTTGCTTACTGTTAGAAATTTGGTATTTTTATACATAAATCTGTGACAGTGTATAATGTGCAGTGACAATGTGAACAGCAGAAAAGTCAGTCAATCTACAGTTTTTTTTTTTCCGAACAGACATTTACTGTAAAAAAGTGAAATTAAATTGCAAAAACAAAAGAATCAAAAAACTCCATACAATTAATCAGAGTAAATTAAAAACAGACGGAAACAGATCATACATGGACTTATAAAAACGTTTTTGAACCCACTGAAAATGTCTAACAGCATGCGTTTGATGTATTTGCATAGAGAAGCACTTTGCATGGGCAGCACATGCTTCAGTGCTCTGGGACTGTTTATAGTCCTCAGAGTTGGACACTTCATGACTGACAGCTGTCCTTCATGGGAGTAAAACTCAAAACAACAACGATGAGTTCTATCAGTGTCTTTATCTTTGCACTTACGCTTCTGTTCTGCATCCAAGGTAAGTTTTAAATCAAAATTATTCCAATATGTGTGCAATTCTGTATGCATTAAATATCATTGTTATTAACTAAATTTTTTAAAAATAATTATGAGGTCATAGATTCATTTTTAAACTTTCTTTTTCCTTTCAGAATCCAAAGGACAAATAACTGTGACTCAGAGTCCTGCAGTGAAAGCTGTTCTACCAGGACAGACAGTCAGCATGAGCTGTAAAACCAGTACTGCTGTGTACAGCAACAATGCATTATACTGGTACCTACAGAAACCTGGAGAAGCTCCTAAACTCCTCATCTATGAGGCTTCTAACCGTCAGTCTGGGATTCCAGATCGATTCAGTGGCAGTGGATCTGGGTCTGACTTCACTCTGACCATCAGTGGAGTCCAGGCTGAAGATGCAGGACATTATTACTGTCAGAGTTACCATAGTGGTGATGTGTTCACACAGTGTTATAGAGCCGTACAAAAACCTCCTCAGTCACACTGTATAGTTACTGCACTGCTGGGCTTGAAGAGGAAGGAAATAAACTCACAGTTTGCAGACAGTTATCCAGCAAAAGTGCTTTATTTGAATGTTAATTACAAAATTGATGACATATTTCAGAACCGCCTGTCCCATACAGGGTCACGGGGAACCGGAGCCCAACCCGGCAACACAGGGCGTAAGGCCGGAGGGGGAGGGGACACACCCAGGACGGGACGTGATGACATATTTCTCAAAAAAATTTCTTTCACTCTATTGTAATATGTTTCAGTCATAAGCCTCTGTCAATCCACCATAGGAACCAAGTACCCTGACATGTTCATCTCACACCTCATTACTACTTATTTTTATGTGGACAGATTATATTTTTGATGCCGTTTTCAGCCCCATTCACTGGTTAATGTTGTAATATTGTAATATTGATCCCCAGTTCCAGAAATATTGGGACAGTTTGGAAAATGCCAATGAAAACAAAGAGAAGTGATTTGTAAATTTATTTTGAATCATATTCAAACAAAAACAGTATGAATACAAGGTATCTCATGTTTTTTATTAATCAGTTGCATTTTTTCTTGAAGAAAAACATTTTTTTCTGAAATTGATTCCTGCAACACATTCCAGAAAAGTTGGGACAGGGGGAGTTTAGGACTAATAATGATGTGACAAGTTGAAATGACAAGGTGATGTGAAACAGGTGATGTTAAAGAGGTGCAGTAACTGTGATAGAGTCTATAAGGAGCCTCCACAAAAAGCAGAGTCCTTCGAGAGCAACGATGGGTGGAGGTTTGCCAGTTTGGGAAAAAGATGTGTCTGTGAATAATCCTTTTCAGATCCATTTTAACCGGAACAATTTACAGTAAACTAACTGGGGATTTAAGTCTTCTGGATTAGACCGTGTCGTGTGGGACACTGGTTCCAGCATTTCGCTTCCCCTGTTGGAAGCATCTTCAGGGAGCTTCCACATCTCGTAAAGGCTAGATGTGAACTGGAGTGTTTGACGAGGGTGGGTGTATTTATGGGCGGGATCAGGGTCGGAGGTCGTAGCGGGTGGTCCTGATAGGTGGTGCCCCTGCTGTGTTTTCCACTTGTCTCACGAGATGTAGATCTCCAGTCAGTTGACACCAGTCGCGGAAGCCTACGGGTTTTGGTAATTTACTGTAAGTATTTTGTTCCGAAAGTACTAAAGCCATGAGCAGGATTAAAACCTGCATCCATTGGATCCAAAACCAGCTCTTCTATTCACTTAGCTGGAACGATCCAGAGCATTTTTCTTGTAATAAGTGTCATGGTTGATGTACACATCACCTCTAAGTGATCACCTGAGGTCCTGCTCTAGTTCAGCAGACAAAATGCAACACACCTGTGTTACATCACTGGTCATTATAGCAGCGATACGAAGCCACAAAGGCTGCAGAATCTCACGACATTACAGTTTATTAGGGTGTAAACCAGAACTCAGCTCTTACCACACCCACCGCGACGACCCTGTCCTTGTCTGTGTCCCTATTTGTGTCTTATTCTCCAAAGATCCATCCTGTCTCTTCCCTTTCCTGGGTGTTCACCTTTTCTGACCGCAGTCCAGTGTGTCTTTGCTCCATCTTACATTTGAAATTAATTTTGATCATTGGAAGGAAATAAAGGAACACGTAATATGTATAGAAGTATGAAGGAATTAATATATAAATTGTAATCGTCATTAAACTTCATTTTCTGGATTCTTTGTCCAAGGTCATTTGTCCATTTGAATAAGAGACTTTACAATGAGCTGAATATTAAAATTGCTCCTCACCCTAAGACTTACGTAGTATTTATTTGTTCATCTGACACTTTTCTCCAAAAAAACTTACAGTCATTCACCCATTTATACAGTTAGGTTGTATTACTAGAGCAGTTTAGAGTAAGTTTTTTTAAGGGTATAAAAGCTGAAAGGGAGATTCAAACCTGCAACCTTCAGGTCAAAAATCAACATGTCTACTACCCTACCAGCCACCCGGAGGAGTGGTCTTGAAGTGTAATTCCATTTCTATAACCATCAGTGTATTTTCATATTCAATTTCTTCTCTCATATAATACCAATATATATATATATAATTATATATATAATTGTCATGTCCACACCCACACCAGACACCAATGAAGCACCTGATGACAATCATAGCACTCGACTTTAAAAGACCCTCCGCAGGCTCTTTGGACTTGAGGAATCACATTGAGATAACTGCCCCCCTTTGTGCTGATGTTGCAGTCTCCTTGGATCCTGGTCCCTGTTCTTCATTTCCTGGCCTTTGACCTTCGCCTCGCCCCCGAGTTTGTCTACAGATTTTCGCTCCCACTCTGACCACCAGTTGACTGAATCCTCGCCCGTCCCAGACAACGAGAACTCGCTTGACTTCTCGGTTCCTGACAAACGATGCTGCACGTAGGTCCAGCCTTCCCTGTGGCCTCGGTTCAGCGTGACAATAACAAATGTGTTTATTTTGATTTCTGTATGATGTCTGTTACTGTGATGGTCAGTGTCACAATTTAATGGTGACTCCACAAGAACAGATGAAACAATAAACTCACTACCAGTTTCACTGGAGTGTAACATATATTTAGTTGTTTTTAGTTTTTTAAATCCTCAATAAATTCAAATTGTGTTTTCATTTGTACTCTACATTGAGTACAGTACACTCAGAGGAGCTGTATTTCACTGCAGTGTCAAAGTCACATTCTGGTTACAAATGGATACGGGGTGACAAATGCACATCATTTTAATATAATATATACAATGATATAAAATTTATAAAGGAATGATGAAAATACACAAAGTGTAAAATCCAAAGTCTAAAATCTGCATTTTGTACTGAAAACTGTCTCAAATTCATGGCTGTTTCCTGCAATAAGCAGAACAAACTGTTCCTTTGCAATTGAAAACCACCACAGGAGCCAGCAACTTTACACACACACACACACTTTCGGAACCGCTTGTCCCATACGGGGTCGCGGGGAACCGGAGCCTACCCGGTAACACAGGGCGTATGGCCGGAGGGGGAGGGGACACACCCAGGACGGGACACCAGTCTGTCGCAAGGCACCCCAAGCGGGACTTGAACCCCAGACCCACCAGAGAGCAGGACTGTGGTCCAACCCATTGCGCCACTGCGCCACTGAACTCTGCAGGAGATGATCATTATTTTACAAACTGGAAAAACACATGAACAGAAACAGTTATTAACTGTCACTCAAAGAGTGTTATAAGTGCTGCTGTTCTCTGGAATATAAGTTACTGACAGTGTCTCACATCCTGTGTTTGGTGTCCAGCTGTCCTTCGCTGAGCTCTCAGCATGTGGAAAATGGCCTCGAAAATTTCTGCAGAACTCGTTCAGGATTTGTTTTTCTTTCTGGTAGTGCTACCATTTTGTAACTGCTTGTGTCAACAATTTGAGCAGAAATGTGTATAAACTCACATGACAGAGGGATGAAACACAGGAATCACAGGATATGGTTTTTGCTGAAACAAAAATTTTTAGTGCAGGTGCAGGATTTACACACAGACCTTGTGGCTCCATACATGCAGCTCCCTCTCAGTCCTTCACTCTGCCCCTGTGATGCACAAACAACTCATCTGGACATTTGAGTGGCCTCTCTGCTGTCAGTAAACCACAGGAATCGAGTACCTTGACATGTTCATCTCACACCTCATTACTACTCATCTTACTTCAGTGTCCTGTAGCCTGAGAGTGGTCTTCCTAACCTTACCTGCTCTGTTGACCTGTAGTCCTGCTCTGTAATGTGGTCCATGAGCCTTTGATCAGAATAACTGGTCTTAGTTCAGCTTGTCTTTTCGAACCCAAGTCCAGGCTGCGTTGAGAGTCTGACCTGTTCACTGGTACCTGTGATAGTAATTCCTGAGTTCTCTGTTATTCCTTTTACAAAATTGCTTGGCAGTGTGTATGGAGTGATTCTTTATATGACACATTTAAAACAATAAGTTTTTCAGACAACTGTCCTCTCTGTGTAACATGGTTTTCCAAATTCCAGTCTCCACATCCAGTGAGAAAAACACAGGCTCCACCCAGGGATAAATTTCTTTTTTCTTGTGCTAAACCCCAATCTATCGATATAAATTAATGAGATTTTTAGACTGTAGTTAATTAGCAAAGAGAATTTTCAGTATTGGAGGGGTTTTAGCTATTTCTCTCACACTCTTACAATCTGGGTATTTTTATATATAAGTCTGTGACACAATGTAATATGTGCAGTAACAATGTGATCAGCAGCACAGAAGTAGCATACTTTGTGAGTAATGAATGAAGGGAAATTAAGACCTTCTTGATCCCCCACCACAAAAAGACAGAAAAACCAAGGGACTAAAAAGCAAAAAAGAAGAGAAAAAAAAAAAAACACAATCAGCAAACTCCATACCATTCACCAGAGTAAATTATAAAAAGACAGACAAACAGATCATACAGGCTACTTAGCAAAATGCTTTTAAAGTCATCAAAAATGTGTATCAGTGTGCGTTTGATGTATTTGCATAGAGAAGCACTTTGCATGGGCAGCACATGCTTCAGTGCTCTGGGACTCTTTATAGTCCTCAGAGTTGGACACTTCATGACTGACAGCTGTCCTTCATGGGAGTAAAACTCAAAACAACGATGAATTCTATCAGTGTCTTCATCTCTGCACTTACACTTCTACTCTTCATTCAAGGTAAGTTTTAAAGCAAAGTTATTCAGATATGTTTAAAAATATTTACTGTCTCTGGATTTCGCAAAAAAAAAAAAACAATTTATGAACTCATGTTCAAAAAACAATAATGTGGTCATATGTTCATTATTACACTTTTTCTTTCAGATTCCAAAGGACAAATAACTGTGACTCAGAGTCCTGCAGTGAAAGCTGTTCTACCAGGACAGACAGTCAGTATGAGCTGTAAAACCAGTACTGCTGTGTATAACAACAACTATTTAGCCTGGTACCTACAGAAACCTGGAGAAGCTCCTAAACTCCTCATCTATGATGCTACTACCCGTGAGTCTGGGATTCCAGATCGATTCAGTGGCAGTGGATCTGGGTCTGACTTCACTCTGACCATCAGTGGAGTCCAGGCTGAAGATGCAGGACATTATTACTGTCAGAGTTACCACTACATCAGTAGTAGCAATGTGTTCACACAGTGTTATCGAGTCGTACAAAAACACTGTACAGTTACTGCACTGCTGCACCTGGGACCCCCTGCAGCTGCTGAGAAGGAAGGTGGTTTAAGCTTTTCTTGACATTTATACATTTTATGCTAAATATAACTATATAGGGGGTGCGGTGGCGCAGTGGATTGGACCACAGTCTTGTTGTCCGGTGGGTCTGGGGTTCGAGTTCCGCTTGGGGTGCCTTGCGACGGACTGGCGTCCCGTCCTGGGTGTGTTCTCTCCCTCTTCGGCCTTGCGTCCTGTGTTACCGGGTAGGCTCCGGTTCCCCGTGACCCCGTATGGGACAAGCGGTTCTGAAAATGTGTGTGTGTATAACTATGTATTAAACTTTTTTTTCCAAAAACTCAAAACTGTACTTTTGTAGTCTCCCTCCATTCTTTCTACTCTGTATTCAGCTATTTGTCTGTGTGCCTTACAATTGCCACATGACAGTGTGTGTATAAAAATTTACATTGACTGTGTTCATATTGACAGAACACATTATGTGAGGAACAGGCAAAAATCAACTTGAGAGCCTCCTCAATGTCCTACTTTCCCCCCGAGAGCTAAAAATAGTACAAAACCCTGAAAATGTCACCTATAATAAAACACACTAATAGAATTTGAACAGAAATGTCTTTCAAGCCCTCAGTCTAGACATTGATTATAAATCTCTCATTGTTTGTAAATCTCTCTGATCGTTCAGTTTCATCAACTTAGTGAAATTTGATCATATTTTTGAAAGAACAAGAAAAATAATAGCTAAGAATTAAACTTATTGTGTACAGAGTCAAGCGCTCATTTTACTGGACATTTAAGGATCTGTGTAGAGCGATGACCAATCCATGATACTGTCCATTTCTCTCATCTGATCTACTTCACAAGCCCGTGACAGCTGATAAATATAAGAATGTGGTACATTTTTCATTTAGTTCTTTTTTTTTACGCTAACGTGATGTATAGTGTTGAGATACTTACAGTAATTTATCAATTTATACCGCTGGGTAAATTGAATAGTACCAAGCAGAAGGTGGGATTCGAACCTGCATCCTTAGGTTATCGTCAGAGTTCAATGTCAACTGTACCTGGTGTCCCAAAGTCAGATGTTACCCATTACAGTACTTTCCCAAAAATCACAGTCTGTTTTCTAAAGCCATTGTGCGGAGAGTGTTTGGAGTGTAAAGTTTGTGCACATTTCCTAGACAATCACTGCCTTTTATGAGCCACTGCAAGTGTGACTGCTGAGCACAGACTCACATCAGGGCTCTTGATGTTTTCCAATACCTTACAATGTGTTGGGTATTGAATATTGTGAAAACTCAGGGATAAGTGTTAATAGACCACTCTTAATAGTACCATGAGTTACAGTTTGGTTGGCCAGGTAATATGTACAGAAGGTGTAGAAGAGTTGTGGCTGCATGTGGTTCAGTAAAGAAAGAGAAAACATAGTCCATCGTGTCTCTTCTTTATTCATGTTCGAGTATAATTAAAACACCAGTAAAACACGACACAATGTCCTTCCACAGTGGAGGGAAAGCAGAAGACTGAAGTTCAAAGGGCTCTTAAGATCATTTTTACATGAGAACAGTTGAGAACAATATGTTGGTAACGAATGTCAGATTGAAGACAGGAATCAGAACTGTACTGGAGTCAGATGTCTTTCCAGGCACAACGAACCCTTGACCCTCCTGAAGTCCACCATCATCTCCTTGGTCTGTCCAGTGTTGAGTTGCAGCTGGTTCAGTTTGCACCACTGACAAAAGTCCGTCACCACGTTCCTGTCCCTGTCGTCCTGCTCATCCCTGATGCACCCAGCAATCTGTGTGCCGTCTGAGAACTCCTGCTAGTAAGCTCTGTTCAGCAGGTAGATGATGGTGTTCTCCACTCCAGTGTGGTCAGGCTATGCATACCAGGCAGGTTCTCCTCATCTTTGGGACCCTTACCAGGCTCAGACCACATGATGGAGTCAGAGGACAACTAACTGGTTCTCGAAGAAGAGAGAAGTAGGGGTTCGAAAGCACTCTGCTACATGCTGCTTGGATGGTTTTCTTCTTTCCCCTTCGATGGTACAAGTGGTCACTGAAGAAGACGACTTGGGAGGTCGACTCATTCGCTCATTCAGCAAATATCCAGACCATATGGACACGTAGAGACAAGATCTCCTCACCTGAGAGCTAAACACAGATAGTGCAACTCTGCAAAAGCATAGAAAACACTGATAGACTAAAGAATTTTAAGACTGGGAGTACAGACTGTCTGACCTTTTGGTGAAATGGTTGTATGACTGGCTTTGGGTCAGAAGGTTGTGTGTTCAAATCACGTCAGGACCTTGAAAAAGGAAGAATTAAAAGTACTCTCCACAGCTTTTTGCAGAAATCATTACTGTTAAGATCCAAAGAGGAAAAAGAGGCCGTCGCATTATTTCTATTGCTCAATATTGTACATTTCATGTGTATGGAATGTGACCTTAGATAGTATTTCCTGTAGACATTCTCGAAACACATATTTTATCATTGTAATTTTCTTGTGCTTTTACAGAGAAACACATCATTTAAATTCCAACTCTGTTTTGGTTCAGTGACAGTCCTGTCCCTCTCCTATGCTCTTGTCCCAAATTTTGGAAAATGACTTGATTTGACAACATTTAGAAAAACTGGAAAATACACTGATTACATAACTGCAAGTACCGTGGTACTTGACTGGACTCTAAGGTAGTGCTCATCACTGCATGGCTCACAGTGTGTGTCACATGTATTTGCATGGAGAAGCACTTTGCATGGGCAGCACATGCTTCAGTGCTCTGGGACTGTTTATAGTCCTCAGAGTTGGACACTTCATGACTGACAGCTGTCCTTCATGGGAGTAAAACTCAAAACAACGATGATGAGTTCTATCAGTGTCTTCATCTCTGCACTTACGCTTCTACTCTGTATCCAAGGTATGTTTTAAAGCAAAATTATTCCCATATGTGTGCAATTATGTATGCATTAAAAATTAGGAGGTCTTACATTCATTATTAAACTTCTTCCTTTCTTTCAGAATCCAAAGGACAAATAACTGTGACTCAGAGTCCTGCAGTGAAAGCTGTTCTACCAGGACAGACAGTCAGTATGAGCTGTAAAACCAGTACTGCTGTGTATAAGTACAACAACGACTATTTAGCCTGGTACCTACAGAAACCTGGAGAAGCTCCTGAACTCCTCATCTATGAGGCTACTAACCGTCAGTCAGGGATTCCAGATCGATTCAGTGGCAGTGGATCTGGGTCTGACTTCACTCTGACCATCAGTGGAGTCCAGGCTGAAGATGCAGGAGATTATTACTGTCAGAGTGCGCATTACATCAGTAGTAGCTGGGTGTTCACACAGTGTTATAGAGCCGTACAAAAACCTCCTCAGTCACACTGTACAGTTACTGCACTGCTGCACCTGGGACCCCCTGCAGCTGCTGAGGACGAAGGTGGTTGAAACTTTGCTTGATTTTTATACATTTTATACAACATGTCACTATATATTAAACTATTTTTTTCAAAAAGTCAAACTACTTTTTTAGTCTCCCTCCACTCTTTCTACTCTGTATTCAGCTATTTGTCTGTGTGCCTTACAATTGCCACACTAATTTGAACAGAAATGTCTCTCAAGCCCTCAGTCTAGACATTGATTATAAATGTCTCATTGTTTGTAAATCTCTCCGATTGTTCAGTTTCATCATCTTAATGAAATTTGAACATATTTTTGAAGGAACAAGAAAAATAATAGCTAAGAATTAAATTTATTGTGTACAGCGTCAAGCACTCATTTTACTGGACATTTAAGGATCTTTGTAGACTGATAATCTATCCATGATACTTTCCATTTCTCTCATCTGATCTACTTCACAAGCCCGTGACAGCAGATAAAAATAAGAATGTGATACATTTTTCATTTGTTACTCCAAAGTGATTTGCAGTATTGAGATACTTAAAGTAATTTTCAATTTATACCGCTGGGTATCTTGTTTAGTACCAAGCAGGAGGTGGGATTTGAACCTGCATACTCAGGTTATTATAAAAGGTCAGTGCTGACTGTACCTGGTGTCCCAAAGACAGATGTTACCCCTTACAGTACTTTCCCAAAAATCAGAGTCCATTTTCTAAATGTAAAGCTTGTGGACATTTCCTAGACAGTCAGACAACGGAGTTAAACTATTAAAACTGCCCTTTTAAAGGAAATAAATATGTAACACGTGTATCAATATACTATGTATTTATTTCCTTTTTAAGGGCAGTTTTAGTAGTTTAATGGACTCCCTTCAAGTCCGCTTTTTGTCTGTAAAAGAACATATTCATGGAGTTGTTCATCACAATCTCCATGTTTTTTTGACACTTTGGTTCCCTCACACAGCGGATGCGGTGGTGCAGTGGGTTGGGCCGGGTCCTGCTCTCCTGTGGGTCTGGGGTTCGAGTCCTGCTTGGGGTCCCTTGCGACAGACTGGCATCCCATCCTGGGTGTGTCCCCTCCCCCTCTGGCCTTATGCCCTGTGTTGCCGGGTAGGTCCTGGTTCCCTGTGACCCCGTATGGGACAAGCGGTTCAGGAAGTGTGTGTGTGTGTGTGTGTGTGTGTGTGTGTGTGTGTGTGTGTGTGTGTGTGTGTGTGTGTGTGTGTGTGTGTGTGGTTCTCTCACATTGCTGCTACAAATCCTACACTTACATCACAGTATTGAACACACACACATTGGCTAAAACTGCTTGCCCCAAGCAGGGCCACGACAAGCTGGAGCCTAACACAGGGCACAAGGCTAGAGAGGAAGAGGACACACCCAGGACGGGACGTGAGGCCATCACAAGGCACCCAAGCAGGACTCAAATCCCAGACCCACCAGAAATCAAGACCCGGCCAAACCAGCTGCACCACCGCAACCCCCTGTCCGGACTGAATATTTCACTTTATTTAATCTGTTTTCCGGATACAAAGACCACGTCAGTGAGAATCAGACTGCTGTTGTGAAAGTTGTAGCAGGGGGTACAGCAAGTCTGAGCTGTGAAACCAGCCGTCCTTCATTGAACTGTAGTGACTGTAGAGCATAGAACCAATCTTTTTATTCTTCCAGTTGTATACATAATTGTACATACTTATATTTTTATCTTGTATTTTTAACTTGTATTTTTCCACTTGTTTTATATGTTTTTAAATATATATTGCTAGTATTTTTTTGACGTATGTTCTGCTGCTGTAACATAATAATTTCCCTTGTGGGATCAATAAAGTATATCTATCTATCTATCTATCTATCTATCTATCTATCTAACAACGTAAGTGAGTGAGGGAGTGAGCTTTACACCATGTGATTCTCAGGGCAAAAACCCTCCTTTAAATCCAACTGTAATTTACATGAGCAGTTACTGAGGATGGATGGATGGATGGATGGATGGATGGATGGATGGATGGATGGATGGATGGATGATTTTCTGTTCAACTTTCCCCACAGTGGGAGTGATGGGCTTTTTTTTGTAAAGCAGCAAGAGGGACTGCAGCAGAAAGAAGTGCTGGAGTCACACAAAAGGGAAACCTGGTATAACTCTGTGGGGTATTTGGAAAATGTCCAACAGGGGGCCTAGTAGTGACTTATTGGAGCTACTGGAGGGATATGAACCAGCATGAAGATTGACTGAAGGCCTCAATGCCATTAAGGCATCAATACCTCTGTTGCACAAATATCATGTACTTGTGAATGCACTACAAATCATATTGCACTATTCCTTCTTAAATACCTCTGCTTAAATACCTCTACTGCACAGTTATTATGTAAGTACTTGTATTGTATAGTTAACTGTTTATAGTATATGTATATTTGCACTAATTTCAGATTAATGACTTAGTAAATTAGTTATGTAGGTCTAAAAGCTGTCCTTAGGTCTAGTGTTGCATGTTTATATTTATGCTTATTTTACACAGCACCGTGGTCCTGCGAGACACGACGTTTCGTCCCACTGTATGTCCACACATGTAGTGGAATGACAATAAAGCTTGACTTGACTTGACATTTGAAAAAGGCACGAACAGAAACAGAAATATTTTCAGTTGGCCAGTTCTTTCAGTGGTGTCATACAATATCCACTAAATGAGGAGCAACTAGATGAGATAACAATATAGAACATTTTTGGCTTTAATTAGTTAATTGATTATAATATTGCACTGGGTTACATTGACACAGAAACAGCAAAAGCACAATAAGAAATTGCAAATTCATTTACATACATTAACAGTAAAAACCATTCAGAAAAACAGGAGAAATACACTGATCACATAACTACAAGAACCGTGGTACTTTACTGGACTCTAAGGTCGTGCTCATCACTGCATGGCTCACAGTGTGTGTTACATGTATTTGCATAGAGAAGCACTTTGCATGGGCAGCACATGCTTCAGTGCTCTGGGACTCTTTATAGTCCTCAGAGTTGGACACTTCATGACTGACAGCTGTCCTTCATGGGAGTAAAACTCAAAACAACGATGATGAGTTCTATCAGTGTCTTCATTTCTGCACTTACACTTCTACTCTTCATCCAAGGTAAGTTTTCAAATAAGATTATTCCCATATTTGTGCAATTATGTATGCATTAAAAATTATGAGGTCTTACATTCATTATTAAACTTTTTTACTTCTTTCAGGGCGGGGTGCGGTGGCGCAGTGGGTTGGACCACAGTCCTGCTCTCCAGTGGGTCTGGGGTTCGAATCCCGCTTGGGGTGCCTTGCGGCGGACTGGCGTCCCGTCCTGGGTGTGTCCCCTCCCCCTCCGGCCTTACGCCCTGTGTTGCCGGGTAGGCTCCGGTTCCCCGTGACCCCGTATGGGACAAGCGGTTCTGAAAATGTGTGTGTGTGTGTATTTCTTTCAGAATCCAAAGGACAAATAACTGTGACTCAGAGTCCTGCAGTGAAAGCTGTTCTACCAGGACAGACAGTCAGTATGAGCTGTAAAACCAGTCCTCCTGTGTTCAACAACAACTTTTTAGCCTGGTACCTACAGACACCTGGAGAAACTCCTAAACTCCTCATCTATGAGGCTACATCCCGTGAGTCTGGGATTCCAGATCGATTCAGTGGCAGTGGATCTGGGCCTGACTTCACTCTGACCATCAGTGGAGTCCAGGCTGAAGATGCAGGACATTATTACTGTCACAGCTGGCACTACCCTAATAATGTATGGGTGGCCACACAGTGTTACAGAGCCGTACAAAAACCTCCTCAGTCACACTGTACAGTTACTGCACTGCTGGGCTTGAAGGGGAAGGAAATAATGTCACACAGTTTGCAGACACTGTTACAACAGAAGTACTTTACCTGACTGTTTCTAGCAAAATTGATGACATGAAAAACTCATAATTTACCAGCCATATTTCTTAAGAACACCTTTTTCCTCCCTTCTAACATGCTTAATCATTATATAAACACACACACACACACACACACACACACACACACACACACACAGACACACACACACACACAAACACACATCGTCTGAACTGCTTGTCATATATGGGGTCGCAGGGAGCCGGAGCCTAACCCGGCAGCACAGGGCGTAAGGGACACACCCAGAAGAGGACAGCAGTCCATCACAAGGCACCCCAAACGGGACGTGAACCCCAGACCCACCGGAGAGCAGGACCTGAGCCAACCCACTGTGCCACTGCACCCCCCGTTACATAAGTACACAACCCCAGATATACAAGTTCCGTCCAAAGTGACGATTCTCTGAGCCTTTCGTGCTCATTTTATATCCAATATTAATAGTGTCACATTCTGCCACAACATGAAATCCCTCCTGCCCTCTTCCCTCTCCTCTGCTCTTCTAACCTCCTTCCCATCCACTGCACAGTTCTCCAGTTGCTCTCCACATGATGTACTAAACTCTTCCTTTTAACTCTCCTCTATCATAACATAATGAAATTTATTAAATTTCAATCTCAACTTCCATGACTATTAGGAATTAAATCCACAGTCATTAAGATTACTTTTACATTTATTTATTGAGATGGTGCTTTTCTCCAGAGCGTCTAATAAGTTAATTTCCTAATTTTTGCAGCACTATAATTTTTACCTGAACAATTTACAGTAAACTAACAGGGGATTTAAGTCTTCTGGATTAGACCGTGTCGCGTGGGACACTGGTTCCAGCATTTCGCTTCCCCTGTTGGAAGCATCTTCAGGGAGCTTCCACATCTCGTAAAGGCTAGATGTGAACTGGAGTGTTTGACGAGGGTGGGTGTATTTATGGGCGGAATCGGGGTCGGAGGTCGTAGCGGGTGGTCCTGATAGGTGGTACCCCTTCCACTTGCCTCACGAGGTGTGGCAGCTCCCTGAAGTATCTTCCAACAGGGGAAGCGAAACATTGGAACCAGTACTCCACACGAGGCGGTCTAATCCAGAAGAGTTAAATCTTCAGTCAGTTGACACCAGTCGCGGAAGCCAACGGGTTTTGGTAATTTACAGTCTGTATTTTGTTTTGAAAGTACTAAAGCCATGAGCAGGATTAAAACCTGCATCTTTTGGATCAAAAACCAGCTCTTCTATTCGCTTAGCTCGAACGATCCAGAGCATTTTTCTGGTAATAAGTGTCATGGTTGATGTACCCATGACCTCCAAGTGATCACCTGAGGTCCTGCTCTAGTTCAGCAGACAAAATGCAACATACCTGTGTTACATCACTGGTCTTTAGAGGAGCGATACGAATCCACAAAGGCTGCAGAATCTCACGACATTAGAGTTTATTAGGGTGTAAACCAGAACTCAGCTCTTACCACACCCACCGCAACAACCCTGTCCTTGTCTGTGTCCCTGTTTGTGTCTTATTCTCCAAAGATCCATCCTGTCTCTTCCCTTTCCTGGGTGTTCACCTTCTCTGACCGCAGTCCAGTGTGTCTTTGCTCCATCTTACATCTGCAATTCATTGTAATCATTGGAAGGAAATAAAGGAACACATAAGATGTATCGATGTATGAAGGAATTAATAAATAAATAAAGTCGTCACCATTAAACTTAATTTTCTAGACTCTTTGTCCAAGGTCATTTGAACATTTGGATAAGAGACTTTACAATGGGCTGAATATTGAAATTGCTCCTCACCCTAACACTTCATTTAGTATTTATTTCTTTATCAAACACTTTTTTTCCCAAAATAACTTACGTTCACCCATTTATGCAACTAGCTTGTGTCACTAGAGCAGCTTAAAGTACGTTCTTTAAGGGTGTTAAAACTGGAAGTGACATTCAAACCCGTAACCTCTGCATCGAGAAGTAGCAGGTTTATCATTACACTACGAGCCACACAGAGTTATTCATTCTTTAACCTGGAGGAACACAAAACAACGGCCTCGAAATGTAATTCTCTCATTTCTATAAGCATGAATGTGTGTTTTCATGTTTAATTTCCTCTCTCATATATTACCAATATATTACCTGTACAACTGTGAAATAATGAAATAAATTAGAAAGTAAATCTATTGGAGATATATTTATATACAGTATATAAGAGCAGCGGTGTGGTGATGCGGTGATACAGTGGGTTGGGCTGGGGCCTGTTCTCTGGCAGGTCTGGGGTTTGAGCCCCGCTTGGGGTGCCCTGCACTGGACTGGCGTCCCGTCCGGGGTGTTTCTTCTCCCTCTCCAGCCTTGCACCCTGTGTTGCCACATTAGGCTTTGGTTTGTAGTGACCCCATTTGGGATGAGTGGTTTCAGGCGATGTGTGTGTGTGTGTGTGTGTGTGTGTGCGTGTGTGTGTGCGTGTGTGTGTGTGTGTATATGTGTTATGTCCACACTGCAATCAGCAGCTCCGGATGTCAATCAAGCACCTCATGAGAATCAGACCACTTGGCTTTAAAAGACCCTCCTCTGCACTTGTGGAAACTCATTGAGACAACTGTCCCCCTTTGCACCGATGTCCCAGTCTCCTTTGTCCCTGGTTCCTGTCGTTCGTTCCCTCACTTTTGACCATGCGCATCTCCCCCTGACTTCGTCTACAGATCTTTGCTCCCACTCTGACCACCAACTTACCGACTCCTCACCCGTCCCCAACAACGAGAACTCACCTGATTCCTCGGTTCCTGACAAACGATGCTGCACGTGGGTCCAGCCTTCCCTGCGGCCTCGGTTCCGCGTGACAATAACAAATGTGTTTATTTTGATTTCTGTTACTGTGATGGTCAGTGTCACAATTTAATGGTGACTCTAGAAGAACAGATAAAACAATAAACTCACTACTAGCTTCACTGGAGTGTAACATATATTTAGTTGTTTGTAGTTTATTAATTCTTCAGTAAATTGAAATTATGTTTTCATCTGTACTCTACATTGAGTACAGTACACTCGTAGAGGAAATGTATTTCACTTCACTTTGAGAGTCACATTCAGGTTACAAATGGACACAGAGGTGACACACACACACACACACACATTTTCAGAACCGCTCATCCCATACGGGGTCACGGGGGAACCGGAGCCCACCCGGTAACACAGGGCGTAAGGCCAGAGGGGCAGGGGACACACCCAGGACGGGACGCCAGTCCGTCGCAAGACACCCCAAGCGGGACTCGAACCCCAGACCCACCGGAGAGCAGGACTGCGGTCCAACCCACTGCGCCACCGCACCCCCTACAGAGGTGACAAATGCACATTATTTTAATATAAAAATATATATATATAATGATAAAAGATTTATTAAGAGATGATGAAAATACACAAAGTGTAAAATCCAAACTCTAAAGTCTGCATTTTACACTGAACTGAAAACTGTCTCGAATTCAGGGCCGTTTCCTGCTATAAGCGGAACAAACGGTTCCTTTGGAGTCCAAAGCCGCTGGGGACACCAATGACTTTAAATTTACATTTATTTATTCAGCAGACACTTTTCGCTGAAGCAATGTACATCTCATAGAAAATACAATGTGTTCATTACATTAGGAGAAAACAAGACACTTAGATGCAGACGCATGATTCTAAGTACAGTTTGATTGTTTCTTTCCACCATATGAACCAATGTTCATCACACAAGTAGGTGCATAAAACTTTATCTAAGTATCCATGATTCCGAATCACCTTTCCAATAACTTTTTTTTTTTTGAGATATGTAAACATTTACGTTATAACACAGGAGGAGCCGCATAAGGTTTATCCGGGGCTTCATCTGAATTTTATAAAGCATGAACATTTACACCTTGCATGAACTTAAGAGATCATGGCAAAGTGAGTTTTAAAGACTCAAAGAGCTAAGTTTTAAGACTCGTTTTTTTAAGAAAATTTGGACAGAGATTCAGCAGTTCTGAGTGACAGGGGGAAGTCGTTAAACCACAACTGAGCCAGAAGTGAGAACCTCCGTGCTTTACCTTTCGTACACGGGACCAGCAAGTCGGCAGATGTGGAAGAGCGTAGCAGTCTGGTTGGGGTGAAGTGAATGATCAAGTCTTGTACATACCTGGTAGCAGTTCTACTTATGCATTTGTTGGCCATAACCAGGGTCTTAAGTTTGATCTTTCAGAAAAATGCTCAGTTCAGTACATGGTTCTGGTGAAAGTTTTTAAAAAACATTATATCCATTTCATTTTTTTTACAAGTTCAAAAACTCTTTTTTTTCTCTAAGATAACTTTCTATTATTTGATCCATCTCAGTAATTTCATCAGAACAATTTAGGATGAGTACCTCACTCAAGGGTACAACAGCTGGAGGTGGGATTTAAACCTGCAACTTTTACATCCAAAAGGAGCAGCTCTAACCACTACACTTACAGCCACCTCTATTCATTTCTCTTGTATTTTATCTTTTTCTTTGTTAAAATGTTTTACTGGTCAAAATTAAGGGAAGGGCTCCTTCTATGAAGTTTTCATTCCATGACCAACCACAGACACAGAATGAAGAGAAAATCACAATGTACTTTACTGTGAAAAACACTGTGAATAATTTCTGTGAATGATTCCTATTATAGTCACTGGACTCTCAGGAAATTGAACAAATTATAAACCAAGAGCACTGATAATAACTGCTGTTGAAACAATGAGAAAAAACTTAATCATCATCTAACTTGATTCCATTTCTTCTTCTGCTGATAATGACTGATATCTGCCCCCCCAACACACACACACACACACACACACACACACACATACACACACACACACACACACCCACACACACACACACACACACACACACCTGCCTCAGCGCAGGGTCTTTCAGGCAGTGAAACCGCACCAAGAACCGTTGGGCTGAAACTGACATTTGCATGGGCAGGACGCTTCTGCTGCTCCCAGAATAGAGCAGGCAAATGTGCCCCCGTCCCCAGGGGGCTGCTGTGAGGTGGGGGCTTACGGTAAATCAAGAGACACCAGAAAGAATCATCTGACCCTTTACATGGAGTTTGAGTCAACTTGTACTTCCATTTCTGTGTGTGTCTGTGCAGCACAGAGCATGATGTAGTTCACGTAAAACTCTTTGTCTTTCTTCAGCTCACAGTTGTTACAGTAGTTAGAGCAGGAAGGGACAATCAGTGCAGTATTTTCCTTTCCGCTCATAGAACAGAAACACTAAACGTAGGTTATGCAGCACTTGTCTGAACACTTTTTTTGACATGTTAAAGAGACGCTCAAGACCAAACGTTCAAGAAACCATTATGTTTTCATGATCTTTTCACATGTGTGTGAGTCCCCATGATTTAGGGATTCTCCTCCTTCCCTGTCAGTGTGGGGTCACAGGGAGCTTCTGTCTCTCACACTGAACACACACTTATTGCAACTAGTTTTATTGTTTGTGTAAAGGAAACACAAATAGAAACTGACTTTAAATGTAAGAATCTGCAGAATATTATTGTAGATGATAAACAGAATTTATTATGACAATGGCAGTCGTGTCCGTGTGTGTGTGTGTGTGTGTGTGTGTGTGTGTGTGTCATTATGGTAACAGGCAAACTGTTTCTGTTTGATATACATCATCTGTTAAATAATGAAACATTTTCCTTCAAGGAAGACAAAGTGTATTAAATGACAGAAAGATTTTTATTTCGCTTACTTTTTTTTAAATATAAATTTTCATTGAATTAATACATTTCCTTGTACTTTCTATGCCTTCTTTGCGAACAGGACTGTGCTCATCATTTGAAATAAACACAAATTACAGTTCATGTGACACAATATGTATTAATAAGGGAAACAACAACTGCGTATTTGATTCAATAAACGTTTATTATTCTCAGCTGCATTTCAGACGTCACTCAAGCACAAGATCACACAGTGTAACACACCAATAATCTAATACAGAACAGGAGCAGAGGACACACTGGATAATACTGAGAAGCTCAAGGTAAAGGGTCTCACATATATAGTGGAGCAAAGCACATTATTAACCTCTATGTTACTAGTTACGAAAACAGTAAGAGTGGAGTAGAGCACAGAGTAAAAACACAGTAATGAGACGCCCATCTACACGGGGCAGTCGGCTCTCTTCATCGTCTCCAGAACTGGAGTCTGGGAGCCCTGAGTGGCCTTGCAGACCACCGTGCCCGCCTTCGTCCACTCGTCCGCAGGGAGGGTCAGCGTGCTGCTCCAGCTGTACTTGCCGTCCTTGTCCAGGAGTCCGCGGCTCGCGTCCCCAGGCTTGGTCCTGCCGTCCACCGTCCACTCCAGCTTCCAGTCGGAGGGGAAGCCCTTGTTGGCCAGACACGTCAGCGTGGCCTTGTTCTTACCGGACACCTCTTGACTGGACGGGGGCAGGACCGTGAGGACGGGGGCAGCGTTGCCTAGGAGACGGCAGAGGTCAGAGGTCAGAGAGAGGGCAGCGAGTGGACGGAACACCTTTAACAGCGGACATCGCATTGTGTCTCATCACCTGTACGTAGCGGAGGAGGAAAAGAGCTGTTAGTTAACTCTCAGAGGAGGAATGGATAGGCAGTTTATGAATGTAGCCCACAGTATGTATGAGGTGTATCATAATGTGCCATTAATACAAGAGAACGGATCTCTTAGAGTCATTTTTACCTCCGCAGCTCAGTGCTACAAATGTGTCTCTTTTCCACCCTTCTGGACATGTTCATACAGCCCTTCCGCACACTGCTTTTCTTCATTTTATAACACACTGATTGATTATTAAAAGTGTATCAGTGATGGACTGAATTCAGTTCAAAGTCAAGACAACTGGATACATATTGAATTAATGACCAAACTGGCAAGCGCATCAATTATTTATCACATTGTTTGTATTATTTTCATCTTATTTACTACTGACAGCTGTAAAACAAACATTAATTCGGAGGAACAAATAATGAATTTATAAAACAGAAAAAACAGAAGAAGCAATTTTTTACAGGTTTAAATGGAAATCAGAAAATCCGTAGTGAACAAACAGTAAAAGACGCTTTTATCGCATATTATCGTTATTTATCGCATTTATTATTATGTATTTATCGTTGTTTTCTCTGTTGCTGTCAATATTTCGAACATCATTTGAAACTGTTGTAACCAAACCAAGCCACAGTGTAACGACTTTGTTTGAAAAGAGCTGGAAACACTCTGTTGAAACATGATTTTTACAGGTTTAAATGTAAATCAGAAAATCCGTGAACAGAGTAAAGACGCTTATCGCCATATTAATTATCGTTATTTATCGCACTGATTTTTATTTATCGTTGTTATCTATGAGTTCTCAACGATTTTGCAACATCAATGATTTGAAGCTGTTTTTCCAAACGTTCAGTACAATGACTTTGAGTGAAACAGCTGAAAACACACAAATGAGACACTCAACTGAAGAATATAAATGTACTAAGGGAATAAAACGAGTTACATTCATTACTTTACAGTGTTCAGATATAATATAGAAAAAGGTTCTTACTTCCAACTTCCAGCCTGGTTCCTCCGCCAAAAGTGTACCACAGTGATTCAGAGCCTATTCGTGCTCGTACAAAAACCTCCACAGCGCCCAGTGTACCGTCAATATACCGTGTTTACCGGCATTTCATGGTAAATACTAATTTAGTCTCATGTCTGGTGTCTTCAAGAAAAGAATCACAGCGGTGTGTCCATGATTGATGATGTGAAAAGGAGCTTTTACAATAAAATGCACCGCACCACCAGATTCCTATGGGGCTCTTTTCTACTGACAATTTGAAGTTTATTTTTGGATTTCTGACAAAATGAAGCAAAAAACACACAAAAAAAAGGAACATATTGTCCGAATAAGGAAAAGTTTACACAAATAATTGAAACCCCTAAGCAAATTGTTTCTCAGAAAACATCTGGTAGGAGCACATTAGACAATGAATATGAACTATAAATATGACAATGAAACAGAGAACAAAGGAAAAACATAAAAAGTATCTGTGCAGAGCTTTGATGTCGATGGTATTGAGTTAAAAGATGAAATACTTACTGCCAACTTCCAGTTTGGTGCCGCTACCAAAAGTCCACCACAGTGAGTGAAAGTCATTGAGGGGCTGTACAAAAAGTCCTGTGAGACACCAGTGTGTCTCTCACTGCTCACCGTGGATTATTGTCATGATGACACACAGCACCACTGAACACAGCATTACACCACAGATTCCACTATGGCATATTTTAATCAGTTATTTGGAATTTTTGTCTTTTTTTCTGTGTTTATTCCATCTTTCATTATGTAAAACTGAGAAGCTGAATGTTAAACAGCAGCAAAAACTTTTGAGTGATCAATATCAGACTGTTATGGTCGTGTCAGAGGGAAGCGGCGGACCCAAGTGCAGAGCGGTAATCGTGGTGTCTTCGGGGAAATCCAAGAGAGGAGGTCAGAGGACGGGCAAAGGGTCTTCGAGGTGCGAACGTCGTAACAGGGAAGATCCAACAGGCGAGGTCAGTGTGCAGGCAAGAGGTCGATAATCCGAAGGAGGCAGTAGATCGGGGGAACAAGGGACGGGTTCGGGGAAGGCGTTCAGGAACAGGAAATGGCTGGAGAAGGTCGCTAACGAGGAGGCAGATCAAGGTTCCGCATCAGCTGGTTGTCCGACGCAGCCTTTTATGCTGCGGTCTGCGTTGGGTCACAGGTGTTCCGTGTTGGTCCGAAGGTGTGGGCGTGGCAGTACCCCCCCCCCCGAGGATCGGTCCCGAACACTCGAGGGCGACCAGGGGGACGGCCTCGAGGCCGAGGTGCGGGCCGATCCGGATGACTGCTGTGGAAGTCGGCAATGAGGCTTGGATCAAGGATGTCTCGTGCCGCTACCCAGCACCGTTCCTCAGGTCCGTATCCTTCCCAGTCCACCAGATACTGGAGTACCCCTCCACGACGGCGGGAATCCAGGAGCGCCCGTACCGCATACGCTGGTGCACCACCGTCAGGCAGGAGAATTGGGTCTGGAGGCGTGCTTGCGGGCTGGTGAAGGGAGGTGGCCAAGGGTTTGAGGAAGGATACGTGGAACGTCAGGTGTGTGCGTAGGTGTTGGGGCAGTTGCAGGCGATAAGAGACCGGGGTAAGTCTGCAGATAATCTTAAAGGGCCCTATGTACCTTGGGCTGAGTTTCTTAGACATATACAGTCCTTGGAGACCCCGGGTTGACAGCCACACCCTCTGTCCGGGTGCAAGGGAGAGGTGCCGCCGATGTCGATCAGCTTGATGTTTGATCCGGGTTTGTGATTCTTGGAGATGTCGTCTGACAGCTGCCCATACCTCGCCGCTGGTTCGGTACCAAGAGTCCACAGCCGGCACATCGCTGGATCCCGGTTGCCATGGGAACAATGGTGGCTGGTACCCCAAGATGCACTGAAAAGGAGAGACACCTGTAGAGGTATGGGTGAGCGTATTGTGGGCGTACTCTGCCCACGGAAGGTATCGAACCCAGTGAGTTGGGTGTTCAAGACAATAGCTTCTGAGGTACCGACCGATGTCTTGCTGTAGCCGTTCAACCTGCCCATTGGCTTGAGGGTGGTACCCCGATGTCATACTCACTGTGACCCCGTGTTTTTTCCAAAAGGCCCTCCACACACGCGATGTGAACTGACGACCCCTGTCGGACACTATGTCTTCGGGTATACCGTAGAGCCGGAATACATGCTGAAACAGCAACTCTGCTGTCTCCAAGGCAGAGGGGAGCTCGGGCAAAGGAATCAAGCGACAGCCCTTGGAAAAACGATCGATCACGGTCAAGATGGTGGTCTTACCATCTGACAGTGGGAGGTCCACTAAGAAATCTAACGCTAGGTGCGTCCAGGGACGGTTGGGTACCGGCAGGGGTTCCAGGAGCCCGGCTGGACTCTGGTTTGAAGCCTTGGACTGAGCACAGACTGGACACGCCCGGATGTAGTCCTGTACGTCCTCCCGGAGGGACGGCCACCAGTAGAGCTGCTGGATCCTAGCCTGAGTCTTCCCAAACCCTGGGTGCCCTGCCGCTGGATGGTCATGGGCCCATTGTAGGAGAGTCGTCCTCAGACCTGGTGGAACATATTGTTTTCCAGAAGGTTTACCTGGTGGTTCGGGGTCCCCTTGTTGGGCTTGGGCCAGGTCCTGGGTGAAGTCCCACTGAACGGGTGCCACAAAGCAGGACCTGGGCAGGATGTAGTCCGCTTCCGTTACCTCCTGCATTTCGTCATGCAGCCGGGAAAGGGCGTCCGCTTTGATGTTCTTTGGACCTGGTCTGTAAGTGACAGTAAAGTTGAACCGAGAAAAGAACAGCGCCCACCTGGCCTGACGCGCGTTGAGGCGCCGGGCTGTCTGCAGATATTGTAAATTCTTATGATCCGTGAATACCAAAAAAGGGTGTTGTGCCCCTTCTAGCCAATGCCTCCACTCTTCTAGGGCTAACTTAATTGCTAGGAGCTCTCTATTTCCTATGTCGTAGTTTCGTTCAGCCTCAGACAGTTTCCTGGAAAAGAATGCGCAAGGGTATAATTTCACGGGCTTACCTTGCCTCTGAGAAAGGACAGCGCCTACCCCTGACTCAGAGGCATCAACTTCCACCACGAATGGCAACTCAGGGTCGGGTTGATGCAGAATGGGGGCTGTAGAGAACTTGGATTTGAGGTTCTCGAAGGCTCGTTGGGCTTCTGGGTTCCACGGGAGACGAGGGGTTTTACTCGCTGTAAGTGCTGTCAATGGTGTGACGATCGTGCTGAAGTTCCTGATAAATCGGCGGTAAAAATTGGAGAACCCCAAAAATCGCTGGAGAGCCTTAGTGGTGGTTGGGCGAGGCCATTGCTGGATGGTCTGGACCTTACCCGGATCCATAGCAATGCCGTCTCGGGTAAGTATGAACCCCAAGAAGGAGACCTTCTGCTTGTGGAATTCACATTTCTCCAACTTCACATATAATCTGTTCTGCAACAGTCTCTGGAGCACCTGTCGGACAGTCAATACATGCTTGGCCAACGTATCAGAATAAATCAGGATATCGTCAAGATATACCAGGACGCCTTTGTGGATCATGTCCCCAAGCACATGATTCACAAACGCCTGGAATACACTGGGTGCGTTCGCAAGACCAAAAGGCATAACCAGGTATTCGTAATGACCCAGGGTGGTACTGAAAGCAGTCTTCCATTCATCACCCTGCCGGATACGGACTAGATTGTACGCACTTCTCAGGTCTAGTTTTGTGAACCATTGCGCCTGCTGAATGTTCTCAAGCGCGGCTGAGATCAAGGGCAGAGGATGTGGATATTTCACACAAATATTATTCAACCCCCGATAGTCGATACAGGGGCGTAACCCCCCATCCTTTTTCTCGATGAAAAAAAACCCGGCAGACGTGGGGGACGTGGATGGTCGAATAATTCCTGTCTTTAAGGCTTCGGTGATATAAGTCTGGAGGGCGGATTGTTCGGGTCTGGACAACGGGTAAATGCGACTACGCGGAGGCGTGGTACCCGGCAAGAGATCAATTGCACAGTCCCAGGGGCGATGCGGTGGGAGCTCGGATGCGCGTTTCTTGCTAAAAACCTCCGCAAGATCCTGATACTCGGGAGGAACTGACACCTGCAGTGCCGATTCTGAGCCTTCTATAGACGTAGCTCGACAGAGTAGCTGTAAGCAGGTTCTCTCACATTGGGGTCCCCAAGCCACCAACTCCTCAGTACTCCACTGAAAAACCGGGTCATGCTTGGAGAGCCAAGGGAACCCGAGAATCAGGGGCAACTCCGGAGACGAAATCAAATAAAAACTCAACATTTCCTGGTGACATACACCTACTCTCACAGTTACAGGGGCTGTCTGGTGGTCCACAAAACCCTTCCCGAGGGGCTGGCCATCTAGGGCGGTCACTCTAAGACGCCCCCCAATGGGTTTGGAGGGAATGCTATGAGACCGAGCAAACCCAATGTCCATGAAGCACCCTGCTGCTCCCGAATCCACCAGTGCTTGCGTCTGTACCTGTCCTGCTCCCCAGGATAACATTACAGGTACCGCGAGGCGGTTACAACAGAGGGTGCCACTCACCTTGATCTCAGGGCGGACAGGGCACTGGAGACGGAAGTGACTAGGGTCACCACAGTAAAGACAGAGGCGATTTTGTAGTCTTCGCTGTCGTTCGGGGAGGGGCAGGCGCCCCAGCCCCAGCTGCATCGGCTTTGCTTCCTCCTGTTTGGGACCGCATCTTTCTGGAGCCGGTTCTGAGGCTGGTTTCTGGGTTCTGATCTGATTATCTAAGGTTACCGCGGTTTCTATGAACCGATCAAGGGTCCATCTTTCTCCTCGGAACACCATTTCACCACGGATGCGTGGGTTTAGACCACGGCGAAAACTAGCCAACAAGGCTCTCTCTCCCCAATCGCTGCGTGCTGCGAGAACACGAAATTCTAGGGCGTAATCTGCCACGGGTCGGTTACCTTGCTGTAGATTCAGGAGTCTTTCACTTAGCTGTTCCTCCGGTTGAGCCAGTCCGAAAACGGCGAGGAACCGGCTCTTGAACTGCGCATAAGTGCTGGGGAGGCCATTTGTCCAGACTGCTGTCGCCCACTCAAGTGCTTTGCCCGTGAGCAGAGAGAGGACGTAGGCGATCCGGCTTTGTTCTGTGCTGTAAACTGGGGGCATACTGGAAAAAACAAGCTCACATAGAAGCAAGAAGCCTTCACATTGTGCTGGGTCCCGTCAAAGCGGGTCGGGGGAGACACGTGGAAACCGCGTGAAGGAGAAGGAGTGGCGTTCGACGAGTCAGGCGCTGCAGGACCGGCTGCGCGTTTCTCAATGGGTTGTGTGGGCGCACGCGACGTATTCAGCACGCTTACCACCTGCCTGTAGCAGGCGATGAGGTTGTGCAGCGTCTGTTCCATACCTGCCAAGCGTGCTTCACGCGAGTCCAACTCCGCTTGGAGATGGTTCAGCTCCGCTGGATCCGTATAACTGGCGGAACCTTCTGTCATGGTCGCGTCAGAGGGAAGCGGCGGACCCAAGTGCAGAGCGGTAATCGTGGTGTCTTCGGGGAAATCCAAGAGAGGAGGTCAGAGGACGGGCAAAGGGTCTTCGAGGTGCGAACGTCGTAACAGGGAGGATCCAAAAGGCGAGGTCAGTGTGCAAGCAAGAGGTCGATAATCCGAAGGAGGCAGTAGATCGGGGGAACAAGAGACGGGTTCGGGGAAGGCGTTCAGGAACAGGAAATGGCTGGAGAAGGTCGCTAACGAGGAGGCAGATCAAGGTTCCGCATCAGCTGGTTGTCCGACGCAGCCTTTTATGCTGCGGTCTGCGTTGGGTCACAGGTGTTCCGTGTTGGTCCGAAGGTGTGGGCGTGGCACAGACTATGCAACCAAACAAGACCCTCTCAAACCAATGGTCTCTAAACTCATAGCATGTCCATGTCACGACCCCAAGGTCGAAATCCCTGATGTCCAGCATCAGTCCAACTGCATCAACACACCTGGCCTCAGTTGGCCTCAGTTGACCTCAGTTGACCTTAGGTGACCAGCTCCCAGTGCTATTAAAAGGCTGAAGTCATGTCATTGGTTTGTGGCTTATTGATCGGCATTTTACTACTTTCCTGTGGCTTCCCTCATGATATTTGTTTACCAAGCTGTTTCCCAACTTCTGTTCCACTGTGTTTCTGCTCCAGTCCTTTGTGATTCTCTCCACATCTCATCTTCCATCTCCGTCCAAATCCAGTCTCAGTGTATTCGTGTCGTATACCTAAAACTATTTAATTTACTGTGAGAAGAGCCCGTGTGTCTTTCTTCTGTATTCATTGTTTCACCATTGCACTTAATTTCCCAGTTCACACTGTACACTTGTTTATAGACTCTGCCTCTGAGATCATCGCACCATTTCATGTCTGGATGTGACGAGGCCCAGTTTTGAATTTCTAATTTTGTTAATGACCTCAAGATTTCAGAAGATAAATCAAATTAATTTTCAGTATTGATGAACATTGTATGCAGTTCTACAGTTTTAACACTCTTATTCAGTCCACTCGTAACTACCTACAATATCTGTAACTGAGAGTACATGGTACTGACTGCGATTCACTGCGATTAAGACATGTTACCAGATGATGGAGCTGTGGCACATTGATCAAAAGTAGGACATGACAGGTGGGTCTAGGATGTAACTTGTGTCATGCTTGCAGGCAGGAACAAAGGCAACGTACCCAACTGCAGGTGCACCGCTTATTGCAAAGCGTGGGCAGACAAGGGGCAGGTGAAATAACGAAATCAAAGGACAGGCCACAGGTCAACGTGGAGCAACCGTCATTCAGAGGAAAATCCGAAGTCGTGGTCCAGAAACAAAGCTGTGGGTCGGGATATCAGGAAGACGTAGGCACAGGGTAAGGAGACACGGAAACAAGGACACCGGGGAACTTGCAGGAATGAAAGAAATACGAGAGTAATAAATACATTTAAATTTACATTTATTCATTTAGCAGACACTTTTCTCCAAAGCGACGTACATCTCGGCGAAAATACAATTTGTGCAATAACATTATGAAAAAGAGAGACAGCGTTGCAGACATGTGATTCTTAAGTAAACTTAGTTTGTTTGTTTCCAGTTTATGTTCTGATGTTCATTCCACACGTATGTGCACAAAACTCAGCACAGAATAATCCTGATCACCTTCCTACAATTTTTTTAAAGGTACACAAACACACACATTTTCTGAACCGCTTGCCCCATACAGGGTTGCGGGGAACTGGAGCATACCTGGCAACTCAGGGCGTAAGGGGAGGGGACACACACAGGCCAGGATGCCAGTCCGCCACAAGGGACCCCAAGCGGGACTTGAACCCCAGACCCACCAGAGAGAAGGACCCAGTCCAACCCACTGCACCACCGTGCAGGGATGAGAAGCTGGCAAAGAGTCTGTGTGGTTTTTTAGTTGCAAACTGTATTTTGTTGTGGTAAAAGGTCATTTTAGCTCAAGAAACAGCAGAGAAAAAAGTAGCTAAGAGTTGTTTGCAGGCATCCAGGTCCGAGAGAATCTTGGATTTTCGTCATATTCACACCGGTCCTGTTTGCATGTAATGTATCAGTCAGCCATGGGGTGGCACTGGGGTGTGCTGGTTTGGAAGATAATGGACAGAGAGAGTCAAGGGAGGAAGACAGGGTTAGAAAGGAAAGTGTCAGTGGCATCGTCTGTTGATAGATCCGAGAATTGTGCAGCAGGAGGGAGAGCAGACAGCATAGCAGAGGCAAAGCAGGAAGGTGAAAGACATTTTGAGTGTCATGCTATTCCCCCGGGACGGTTGTGTCGGACCCAAGTGCGGGACACAGGAAGCTTGGTCAAGGGCCGGTTCAGTAGACATTGTCAGGGAACAGGCAAAGGGTCACCGATGTACAAACAGAATCCAAAGGGGCAGATCCAAGAGCCGTAATCCAAGAAACAGGCGAGTGATCAGGCAAACCAGTGAGTCGGAGATAAGGAGCAGGGCGAGGAGTGTGGAGCACGGCGAGGAACGACGAGCAAGACTAGGAGCACAAGTCATCAATAAGGCTGAACAAGATTCCGCATCGGACTGTGTTCCGCAGCCCCTTTTTAAGTTTGTGCTTGATAATTCGAAGCAGGTGTTCCCTGTTGTGCCGCTGTGGGGGGTGTAAGAGGTAAACCTTTGTCAGTCACCACTATTCACTGCTCTATCTACATATTCAAGTTAATTTACACTGTAGCACAAGAGACAGTCCTAGAAAAAGTGATGTGAGCCATAGGAGCACAAAGCAGAGGGACAGCGTGTGCTCAGAATTTAAGCGTTCAAGTAGATTTTTGGAGGGAAATTCACGACTTGGAAGCAGAGGATCCAGTTGTTGTGCAGCGAGTTATTTTGATTCACAGTAACATGTGCCTTTGTACAAAGTAACATGTGTCACGTTAGAGTGACTTGTGCAGTCTTTTCTTTTGTATATGTACTGTGTTTGGTTCTTCTCAGCTATTTTAATACAGTCTATATAAAGTAATACTTCATGAGACATTTAAAACAGTACATGGTGACTGGTAAATAAGAATTTTTTGAAAACTGTCCTTCCTGTAATGGGGGTGTGGTGGTGCAACGGGTTTGCCCAGGTCACACTCTCTGGTGGGTGTGGGGTTAGAGTCCTGCTTGGGGTGCATTGCGACAGTCTGGCGTCCCATCCTGGGTGTGTCCTCTCCTCCTTCAGCCTTTCGCCCTGTGTTGCCACGTTAGGTTCTGGTTCACTGCGACCCCCACATTGGACAAGTGGTTTCAGCCAGTGTGTCTGCATGTGTGTGTAACACACACACACACACACATTTTCGGAACCGCTCGTCCCATACGGGGTCGCGGGGAACCAGAGCCTTCCCGGCAACACAGGGCATAAGGCCAGAGGGGGAGGGGACATACCCAGGACGGGACGCCAGTCCGACGCAAGGCACCCCAAGCGGGATTCCAACCGCAGACCCACTGAAGAGCAGGACCCGGTCCAACCCACTGCGCCCCCTGTGTGTGTAACATGGTTTTCCAAATTCCAGTCTCCACATCCAGTGACAAAAAACAGGCTCCTTCTTGTGCTAAACTTCTTTTTTCTTGTGCTAAACCCCAATCTATGGTTATAAATTAATGAGATTTGTATAATATAGGGTGGTGCGGTGGGTTAGACCACAGTCCTGCTGTCCGGTGGGTCTGGGGTTCGAGTCCCGCTTGGGGTGCCTTGCGACGGACTGGCGTCCTGTCCTGGGTGTGTCCCCTCCCCCTCTGGCCTTACGCCCTGTGTTGCCGGGTTAGGCTCCGGTTCCCCGTGACCCCCACATGGGATGAGCGGTTCTGAAAATGTGTGTGTGTGTGTGTGTGTGTGTGTGTGTGTGTGTGTGTGTGTGTGTGTGTGTGTGTGTGTGTGTGTGTATATATATAATATAGTTAATTAAGAAGGAGAATTTTCAGTACTGGAGGGTGTCATGGCTAGGTCTGGAAGGAAGCGGTGGACCCAACCGCAGAGCGGTATATGTGGTGTCTTCAGGGAAATCCAAGAGAGGAGGTCAGAGAACAGGCAAATGGTCTTCGAGGTGCGAACATTGTAACAGGGAGACTCCAAAAGGCGAAGTCGGTACATAGGCAAGAGGTCGATGATCATCAAGAGGCACAGGATCATGGTAACAAGGGACGGGATCGGGGAAGGCGTTCGGCAACAGGAAATGTCTAGAAGGTCACTAACAAGGAGGCTGAACAAGGTTCTGCATCAGCTGCTGGTCTGACGCAGCCGTTCATGCTGCAGTCTGCGTTGCGTCCAAGGTGTTTCGTGTTGGCTCGGAGGTGTGGGCGTGGCAGAGGGGTTTTAGTTATTTTTCTCAGACTTTCACAAACTGGGTATTTTTATATATAAATCTATGACACAATGTAAAATGTACAGTGACAATGTGAACAGTAGCACAGAATGAAATCCCTTCTTTCAAATAGACATTTAGTGTAATAAATTAACTGAAATTGATACCTTATCGGGTGCGGTGGTGCAGTGGGTTGGACCGGGTCCTCCTTTCCAGTGGGTCTGGGGTTCGAGTTCCACTTGGAGTGCCTTTCGACGGACTGGCGTCCTGTCCTGGGTGTGTCCCCTCCCCCTCCGGCCTTACGTCCTGCGTTGCCGGGTAGGCTCCGGTTCCCCGTGACCCTGTATGGGACAAGTGGTTCAGGAAGTGTGTGTGTGTAACACTCCGAGGCGGCCCGGGGAGGTGGCAGAGATGGGGGAAGAGCAGCCACAACTGGGGATGATTTCACTCCCTATTTCTTCCCCGGTGCCCAGCAGTTGGCAGAAGACATCGAGGAGGAACCCGAAGCCGAACCATGAGACGATGCCCGCCTCCCGACCTACCCGACTCTCCCTGCCCCCATGACCAGCACGAAGCCTCTCCCTGGTCCCCGTTTCCTTCCTTCTCCCCTGTCTAACTAGGGCACATAAAAGCCCACTGCTGCAACGGCATCTCCTGTCTCGTCTCTTACACAAGGCTTAGCGAAAAGGGAAGGTTGAGGGACGTGGAAGGGTCGAGCGATCAACAAGCGTTGCTTAGAGGGCGAGAGAAGGACGGGCAGTAAGTCGTGGTCGGTGGTCGGAACAGGAAACACTGGCCGCTCGGCTACAGCGCTTGCCCAAAATAAGGTTCCACATTCACGTCTCCTCGGCCGTCCTCTTTATCCTCACGCCCATCCAGGACCAGCAGGTGTCGCCGATGTGCTGGCTGACGAGGACGCGACACAAACACTCTGGTGCACTTATTCATTCAGACCATAATTGAGATTTCATTTGGCAGAAAAGTGAGCTCTAGGAGTTTTTCCTCTGGGCATTTAAGGATCTTTGTAGACTGATAATCTGTCCATGATACTGTCCATTTCTCTCCACTGATCTACTTCATCTGGGGGGTGCGGTGGCGCAGTGGGTTGGACCACAGTCCTGTTCTCCGATGGGTCTGGGGTTCGAGTCCCATTTGGGGTGCCTTGCGACGGACTGGCGTCCCATCCTGGGTGTGTCCCCTCCCCCTCCAGCCTTACAGCCTGTGTTGCTGGGTAGGCTCCGGTTCCCCATGACCCCGTATGGGGCAAGCGGTTCTGAAAATGTGTGTGTGTGTGTGTCATCTACTTCACAAGCTGTGACAGCAGATAAAAAAAAGAATGTGATACATTTGTTACTCCAAAGTGATTTGCAGTATTGAGATACTTACAGTAATTTTATCAGTTTATACATCCATCTTCCTCCGCTATCCGAGACCGGGTCGCGGGGGCAGCAGTCCGAGCAGAGTCCTCCAGACTTCCCTCTCCCGCAAACCTCCTCCAGCTCCTCTGGGGGAACCCCAAGGCGTTCCCAGGCCAGCCGGGAGACATAGTCTCTCCAACGTGTCCTGGGTCTGCCCCGAGGCCTCCTCCCAGTGGGACAAGCCCGGAACACCTCCCCAGGGAGGCGTCCAGGAGGCATCCGGAACAGATGCCCGAGCCACCTCAACTGGCTCCTCTCGATGCCGAGGAGCAGCGGCTCTACTCCGAGCTCCTCCCGGGTGACTGAGCTCCTCACCCTATCCCTAAGGGTGCGCCCAGCCACTCTGCGGAGGAAACTCATTTCTGCCGCTTGTATCCGCGATCTCATTCTTTCGGTCATGATCCAGAGTTCATGACCATAGGTGAGGGTAGGAACGTAGATCAACCGGTAAATTGAGAGCTTCGCCTTACAACTCAGTCAGTTTATAGAGCTGGGTAATTTGAATAGTACCAAGTGGGAGGTGGGATTCGAACCTGCGTCCTTAGGTTATCATCAAAGTTCACTGCCAGCTGTACCTGGTGTCCCAAAGTCAGATGTTACCCATTACAGTACTTTCCCAAAAATCAGAATCCGTTTTCTAAAGTGATTGTGTGGAGAGTGTTTGGAGTGTAAAGTTTGTGCACATTTCCTAGACAGTCACTGCCTTCTATGAGCCACTGCAGGTGTGACTACAGAGCACAGACTCACATCAGGGCTCTTTATGTATCACAGCACCTTTAAATGTCCCTCCACAGTGGAGGGAAAACAGAAGACTGAGGTTCAAATGGCTCTTCAGATCATTTTCACGTGAGAAAAGTTGAGAAGAATGTGTTGGTAATGAATGTCAGATTGAAGACAAGAATCAGAACTGTACTGAACTCAGATGTGTGGAAAACACTCTTAGGAGTGTGTGAGTGTTGGGGGGACAAGAATTACTGAAACTGGGACTTTAAAGGCAGAATAGAAATGCCCGTCTCTGAAAGGATAATAATTGAACACAACGTGTCGAAAAACTAAAATGTAATATCCACTTCTGGAGAAAGGTGAAAAGAGCTGGACATGTGATGGAATGTGACCTTAGATATTGTTTCCTCTGGACATTTTTCACAGCACTTTTTATATTTTATCAATGAATATTTTTTTGTGCTTTTACAGAGAAACGCATCATTAATATTCAACTCTGTTTTGGTTCAGTGACAGTCCTGTCCCTCTCCTATTCTCTTGTCCCAAATTTTGGAAAGTGACTCCATTTGACAATTTTTAGAAAAACTAGAAAAGATAATGATCACATAACTGCAAGTACCGTGGTACTTTACTGGACTCTATGGTTGTACTCATTACTGCATGGCTCACAGTGTGTCTTACATGTATTTGCATGGAGAAGCACTTTGCATGGGCAGCACATGCTTCAGTGCTCGGGGACTGTTTATAGTCCTCAGAGTTGGACATTTCATCACTGACAGCTGTCCTTCATGGGAGTAAAACTCAAAACAACAATGATGAGTTCTATCAGTGTCTTCATCTCTGCACTTACACTTCTGCTATTCATCCAAGGTAAGTTAAGCAATATTATTGACATATTTCTGCAAGTATTTTCTGTGTATGCATTAAGAAATCACATTTATTACATTATATTAAATAACTTATTTATTGTGAGGTTCATTATGAAACTTTATTCTTTCTTTCAGAATCCAAAGGACAAATAACTGTGACTCAGAGTCCTGCAGTGAAAGCTGTTCTACCAGGACAGACAGTCAGTATGAGCTGTAAAACCAGTACTGCTGTGTTTCTTGACAGCTCTTTACACTGGTACCTACAGAAACCTGGAGAAGCTCCTAAACTCCTCATCTACCTTGCTACTAACCGTCAGTCTGGGATTCCAGATCGATTCAGTGGCAGTGGATCTGGGTCTGACTTCACTCTGACCATCAGTGGAGTCCAGGCTGAAGATGCAGGACATTATTACTGTCAGAGTTACCATAGTGGTGATGTGTTCACACAGTGTTATAGAGCCGTACAAAAACCTCCTCAGTCACACTGTACAGTTACTGCACTGCTGGGCTTGAAGAGGAAGGAAATAATGTCACACAGTCTATAGACACTGATACAACAGAAGTACTTTATCTTACTGTTTCTAACAAAACTGATGACATGAAAAATTCATAATTTTCCAGCCATATTTCTTAAGAATATCATTTTACTCCCTTCTAATATGCTTAATCATTGTATAAATACAGAACCCCAAATATACAAGTTCAGTGCAAAGTGATGATTCTCTGAGCTTTTTGTGCTCATTTTATATCCAATATTAATAGTGTCACATTCTGCCACAACTTGAAATCCCTCCTGCCCTCTTCCCTCTCCTCTGCTCTTCTAACCTCCTTCCCATCCACTGCACAATTCTCCAGTTCCTCTCCGCATGATGCACCAAACTCTTCCTTTAAACTCTCCTCTATCACCACATAATGAAATTTATTACATTTAAATCTCAACTTCCATGGCTATTAGGAATTATACCCACAGTCCTTGGGATAACTCTTACATTTATTTATTGAGATGGTGCTTTTCTCCAGAGCAGCTTATAAGTTTATTTCCTCATTTTTACATCACAAGAATTTTTACTTGAACAATTTAGAGTAAGTATTTTGTTTTGAAAGTACTAAAGCCGTGAGCAGGATTAAAACCTGCATCCTTTGGATCCAAAACCAGCTCTTCTATTCACTTAGCTGGAACAATCCAGAGCAGTTTTCTGGTAATAAGTGTCATGGTTGATGTACACATCACCTCCAAGTGATCACCTGAGGTCCTGCTCTAGTTCAGATGATAAAATACAACACACCTGTGTTACATCATTGGTCTTTATAGGAGTGAAACAAACACACAAAGGCTGCAGAATCTCAGCAAGTTTACAGTTTATTAGGATGTAAACCAGAACTCAGCTCTTACCACACCCACCGCAACGACCCTGTCCTTGTCTGTGTTTCTATTTGTGTCTTATTCTCCAAAAACCTATCCTGTCTCTTCCCTTTCCTGGTTGTTCAGTAAACGTGACTGCAGTCCAGTGTGCCTTTGCTCCATCTTACATTTGCAATTCTACTCTTGTGTTTCCAAAACAATCCATGAAAATACATGACTGTAAGCTTTGTTATTATTCATTTTAAATATGGGAAGGAAATAAAAGAATACATGTAAAATAGATGTATAAAGGAATTAATAAATTAATAAACTTATCGTCATTAGGCTTCATTTCACTGGATTTTTTGTCCAAGGACATTTGTCCATTTGGACAAGAAACTTTACAATGAGCTGAATATTAAAATTGCTCCTCACCCTAAGACTTATCTAGTATTTATTTGTTCATCTGACACTTTTCTCCAAATAAACTTACAATCATTCACCCATTTATACAGTTAGGTTGTGTTACTAGAGCGGTTTAGAGTTAGTTTTTTAAGGGTATAAAAGCTGAAAGAGAGATTCAAACCTGCAACCTTCAGGTCCAAAAGCAACACATTTTACCACTACACTAACAGCCACAAAGAGAATGCTCTTTATGTGACCTGAAGGAACAGAAACAATGGCCTTGAAGTGTAATTCTCTCATTTTTATAACCGTAAATGTGTGTTTTCATGTTTAATTTCCTCTCTCATATATTACCAATATATTTCCTGTAGAGTTGTAAAATAATAAAAGAAATGAGAAAATAAATCTATTGGATTTTCATATATATATATAATTTCCCCACTTGCCCCCTTTTGCGGGCGGTCTTACTCCTTCAAGCTCGGGTCCTCTACCAGAGGCCTGGGAGCTTGAGGGTTCTGCGCAGTATCTTAGCTGTTCCTAGGACCGCGCTCTTCTGGACAGAGATCTCGGATGTTGTTCCCGGGATCTGCTGGAGCCACTCTCCCAGCTTAGGGGTCACGGCCCCAAGTGTTCCGATTACCACGGGGACCACTGTCGCCTTCACCTTCCACATCTTTTCTAGCTCCTCTCTCAGTCCTTGGTATTTCTCAAGCTTCTCATGTTCTTTCTTTCTGATGTTGCCATCGCTTGGGATGGCGACATCTATCACTACGGCTTTCTTCCTCTGTTTGTCCACCACTACTATGTCCGGCTGGTTAGCCATTACCAGTTTGTCAGTCTGGATCTGGAAGTCCCACAGGATCTTAGCTTGGTCATTCTCGACCACCCTTGGGGGTGTATCCCACTTTGATCCTGGCACTTCCAGCCCATACTCGGCACAGATGTTCCTGTACACTATGCCAGCCACTTGGTTATGGCGTTCCATGTATGCTTTGCCCGCTAGCATCTTACACCCTGCTGTTATGTGCTGGATTGTCTCGGGGCATCTTTGCACAGCCTGCACCTGGGGTCCTGCCTGGTGCGGTAGACCTCGGCCTCTATTGATCTTGTACTTAGAGTTTGTTCCTGTGCTGCTATGATTAGCGCCTCTGTGCTGTCTTCCAGTTCAGCTTTGTCCAGCCACTGGTATGATTTTTCAATATCAGCCACTTCTTCAATCTGCCGGTGGTACATACCGTGTAGGGGTTTGTCCTTCCATGACGGTTCCTGTTCTTCCTCGCCCTCCTTCTTGGGTTTCTGCTGCCTGAGGTATTCACTAAGCATCTCATCAGTCGGGGCCATCTTCCTGATGTAGTCAAGGATCTTTGTTGTTTCATCCTGGATAGTGGCTTTGACGCTCACTAGTCCCCGGCCTCCTTCTTTCCGCTTAGCGTACAGCTTCAGGGTGCTGGATTTGGGGCAAAACCCTCCATACATTGTCAGGAGCTTCCTTGTCTTGATGTCAGTGGCTTCTATCTCCTCTTTTGGCCACCTTATTATGCCAGTGGGGTATCTGATGACCGGCAGGGCGTAGGCGTTGATAGCCCGGACCTTGTTCTTCCCATT
Organism: Scleropages formosus; assembly: GCF_900964775.1. Classification (NCBI taxonomy): domain Eukaryota; kingdom Metazoa; phylum Chordata; class Actinopteri; order Osteoglossiformes; family Osteoglossidae; genus Scleropages; species Scleropages formosus. Next base: position 335,278 of record NW_021641042.1, on the reverse strand, counting down.
CAGCTGACTTCTCAGGACTTGCCTTACTCTCTGCAGGTATTTGGAGGTTGCTGCTTTCCTTGCGGCCTCTTCATGATTCCCATGCGCCTGCGGGATTCCAAGGTACTTGTAGCTGTCCTCAACATCTGCTATGTTGCCTTCTGGTAGTACAATCCCCTCAGTTCTGACTACCTTCCCTCTCTTTGTTACCATCCGGCTACACTTATCCAGTCCGAATGGCATTCCGATGTCATTGCTGTAGATCCTGGTGGTGTGGATCAGGGAATCGATGTCTCGTTCACTCTTGGCATACAGCTTGATGTCATCCATGTAGAGGAGCTGACTGATGTTTACTCCATTCCGTAGTCGGTATCCGTAGCCAGTCTTGGTGATGATCTGGCTGAGGGGGTTCAGGCCTATGGAGAACAGCAGTGGGGACAATGCATCTCCTTGGTAGATGCCGCACTTGATGGTGACTTGGGCAATTTGCTTGGAGTTGGCCTCTGGGGTTGTTTTCCACTGCCCCATTGAGTTCCTGATGAAGGCTCTTAGTGTCCTGTTGATCTTATAGTTCTAAGCATTCCAGGATCCATGAGTGAAGCATCGAGTCATAGGCTTTCTTGTAGTCAATCCAGGCGGTGCACAGGTTGGTCTGTCTGGTCTTGCAGTCTCGAGTGACTGTTCTGTCTACCAGTAGCTGGTGTTTTGCTCCTCTGGTGTTTCTACCAATTCCTTTCTGTGCCCCGCTCATGTATTGAGCCATATGCGTGTTCATCTTAGCCGCTATGATACCTGAGAGCATCTTCGAAATCCCTGATGTCCAGCATCAGTCCACCTGCATCAACACACCTGGCCTCAGTTGGCCTCAGTTGACCTCAGTTGACCTCAGTTGACCTTAGGTGACCAGCTGAACAGCTCGCAGTCCTATAAAAAAGCTGAAGTCATGTCACTGGTTTGTGGCTTATTGATCGGCATTTTACTACTTTCCTGTGGCTTCCCTCGTGATATGTGTTTACCGAGCTGTTCCCCAACTTCTTTTCCACTGTGTTTCTGCTCCAGTCCTTTGTGATTCTCTCCACATCTCATCTTCCATCTCCGTCCAAATCCAGTCTCAGTGTATTCGTGTCGTACACCTAAAACTATTTAATTTACTGTGAGAAGAGCCCGTGTGTCTTTCTTCTGTATTCATTGTTTCACCATTGCACTTAATTTCCCAGTTCACACTGTACACTTGTTTATAGACTCTGCCTCTGAGATCATCGCACCATTTCATGTCTGGATGTGACGAGGCCCAGTTTTGAATTTCTAATTTTGTTAATGACCTCAAGATTTCAGAAGATAAATCAAATTAATTTTCAGTATTGATGGACATTGTATGCAGTTCTACAGTTTTAACACTCTTATTCAGTCCACTCGTAACTACCTACAATATCTGTAACTGAGAGTACATGGTACTGACTGCGATTCACTGCGATTAAGACATGTTACCAGATGATGGAGCTGTGGCACATTGATCAAAAGTAGGACATGACAGGTGGGTCTAGGATGTAACTTGTGTCATGCTTGCAGGCAGGAACAAAGGCGACGTACCCAATTGCAGGTGCACCGCTTATTGCAAAGCGTGGGCAGACAAGGGGCAGGTGAAATAACGAAATCAAAGGACAGGCACCAGGTCAACGTGGAGCAACCGTCGTTCAGAGGAAAATTCAAAGTCGTGGTCCAGAAACAAAGCTGTGGGTCGGAATATCAGGGAAACGTAGGCACAGGGTAAGGAGACACGGAAACAAGGACACCGGGGAACTCGCAGGATTGAAAGGAATACAAGAGCAATAACTTTAAATTTACATTTATTCATTTAGCGGACACTTTCCTCCAAAGCGGCGTACATCTCGGCGAAAATACAATTTGTGCATAACATTAGGAGAAAGAGAGACAGAGTTGCAGACATGTGATTCTTAAGTAAACTTAGTTTCTTTCTAGTTTATGTTCTGATGTTCATTGCACAAGTATGTGCACAAAACTCAGGACAGAATAATCCTGATCACCTCCCTACAATTTTTTTTTTAAAGGTACACAAACATTTATGTACAATACAAAACAGGAGTAATGGTTGTGTAAAGGCTTATCTGGGAATTATCATAAAGTTATGGTGCATGAACATGTACACCACACATGAGCATTAGAAATCATGGGCGAAGTGAGTTCGGAAGAGGTGAGTTTTCAGACCCTTCTTCAATGTGGACAGAGATCCAGCAGTTCTGAGTGATAGGGGGAGGTCATTCCACTCCAACGGAGCCAGAACTGAGAACTTCCATGCTTCATCTTTCATGTGCAGGACCACCAAGCGGGTAAAAGTAGACCAGCGAAGTGGTCTGGTTGGGGTGTAGCGGTCGATCAAGTCTTGTAAATAGCTAGGAGCAGTTCCATTGATGCATTTCTTTTCAGACTTTCACAAACTGGGTATTTTTATATATAAATCTATGACACAATGTAAAATGTACAGTGACAATGTGAACAACAGCACAGAATTAAATCCCTTCTTTCAAACAGACATTTAGTGTAATAAATTAACTGAAATTGATACCTTATCGATCACTCACCACAAAAAGACAGAAAAACCAAAGGACTAAAAAACAAAAAACAAAATCAACAACCTCCAAACCATTAATCACAGTAAATTATAAAGAAACAAAGAGACAGATCATACAGGCTACTTATCAAAATGCTTTTGGACACATTGAAAATTTGTATCAGTGTGTGTTACATGTATTTGCATAGAGAAGCACTTTGCATGGGCAGCACATGCTTCAATGCTCTGGGACTGTTTATAGTCCTCAGAGTTGGACACTTCATGACTGACAGCTGTCCTTCATGGGAGTAAAACCCAAAACAACGATGATGAGTTCTATCAGCGTCTTCATCTCTGCACTTACGTTTCTGTTCTGCATCCAAGGTAAGTTTTAAAACAAAATTATTCCCATGTGTCTAAATATGTATACATTTAAAAATCCTTCTTATTAAAAGACATTCTTGAAAATTATGCAGTTTTAGATTCATTATTAAACTTTTATTTTTCTTTCAGATTCCAAAGGACAAATAACTGTGACTCAGAGTCCTGCAGTGAAAGCTGTTCTACCAGGACAGACAGTCAGTATGAGCTGTAAAACCAGTACTGCTGTGCACAACAACAACCATATAGCCTGGTACCTACAGAAACCTGGAGAAGCTCCTAAACTCCTCATCAGATATGCTACAACCCGTGCGTCTGGGATTCCAGATCGATTCAGTGGCAGTGGATCTGGGTCTGACTTCACTCTGACCATCAGTGGAGTCCAGGCTGAAGATGCAGGAGATTATTACTGTCAGAGTTACCATGAAATCAGTAGCTGGTTCTCTAGTGGTGTCTGGGTGTTCACACAGTGTTACAGAGCCGTACAAAAACCTCCTCAGTCACACTGTACAGTTACTGCACTGCTGGGCTTGAAGAGGAAGGAAATAATGTGACATAGTTTGCAGACTGTTATAAAATGGTTGTGCTTTAACTATTTTCATGATCCATTCACAATTCAGGATTTTTCATACACATATGCAGCTTTCCTGTATACTGGCAGTTTTTTCTAGCACTTTAGTAGTTTTTGCCTCTGATAGGATTTTGGTCCCATTTTACCAAGACAACCTGAGAGAGGAATTCCAATACTTGCAACCAAAATGTGCTTTACTTCCAGCCAAACGCATGGAAATATTCCACCTTCTGCTCTCCTGTCTCTTGCTCGATGGTGATATGTCTGGATATTCTTGTGTAGTTTTATTTTAGAATTATGGTGCTTATGGAGACCTTCGAACTGATTCATATTGATATTTTCTTTCTCACCCAAACCTGTTCGGTGATATTGACTTGCATTGACAGAAGACTAATGTAAACTCTCTACAACCTTCCACCCAAACTTCTTCTGATATTTATATTTACTTGTTTGGTGAATGAGGAGGGTGTGGTGGTGCAGTGGCGCAGTGGGTTGGACCGGATCCTGCTCTCCGGTGGGTCTGGGGTTTGAATCCCACTTAGGGTGCCTTGCGATAGACTGGCGTCCCGTCCTGTGTGTGTCCCCTTACGCCCTGTGTTGCCGGGTAGGCTCTGGCTCCCTGCAACCCCGTATGGGACAAGTGGTTCAGAAAGTGTGTGTGTGTGTTTGTAAATTTCTGTGATTGTTCAGTTTCATAAACTTAATGAAATTTGATCATATTTTAGAAAGAACAATAAAAATAATAGCTAAGAATTTAACTTATCGTGTACAGAGTCAAACGCTCATTTTATTGGACATTTAAGGATCTGTGTAGCGTGGTAATCTATCCATGATACTGTCCATTTCTCTCATCCGATCTACTTCACAAGCCCGTGACAGCTGATAAATATAAGAATGTAGTACATTTTTCATTTAGTTGATTTTTTTACACAAACGTGATGTACAGTGTTGAGATACTTACAGTAATTTATCAATTTATACCGCTGGGTAAATTGAATAGTACCAAGCAGGAGGTGGGATTCGAACCTGCATCCTTAGGTTATCGTCAAAGTTCACTGTCAACTGTACCTGGTGTCCCAAAGTCAGACGTTACCCATTACAATATTTTCCCAAAAATATGAGTGTGTTTTCTAAAGCCATTGTGTGGAGAGTGTTTGGAGTGTAAAGTTTGTGCACATTTCCTAGACAGTCACTGCCTTTTATGAGCCACTGCAAGTGTTACTGCTGAGCACAGACTCACATCAGGGCTCTTTATGTATCACAGCACCTTTAAATGTCCCTCCACAGTGGAGGGAAAACAAAAGACTGAATTTCAAATGGCTTTTCAGATCATTTTCATGTGAGAGCAGTTGAGAAGAATGTGTTGGTAATGAATGTCAGATTGAAGACAATTTGTATCAGTGTGTGTTACATGTATTTGCATAGAGAAGCACTTTGCATGGGCAGCACATGCTTCAGCGCTCTGGGACTGTTTATAGTCCTCAGAGTTGGACACTTCAGGACTGACAGCTGTCCTTCATGGGAGTAAAACTCAAAACAACAATGATGACTTCTATCAGTGTCTTCATCTCTGCACTTACGCTTCTACTCTTCATCCAAGGTAAGTTTTAAAAAATATACATTTCCCATATGTGTGCAACTCTTTTCTGTGTGTGCATTAATAAATCACATTTATTACATTGTATTAAATGACAAAATTCTTTAGTTTTAGGTTCATTATTAAACTTTTTTCTTTCTTTCAGAATCCAAAGGACAAATTACTGTGACTCAGAGTCCTGCAGTGAAAGCTGTTCTACCAGGACAGACAGTCAGTATGAGCTGTAAAACCAGTACTGCTGTGTACAGCAACAATGCATTATACTGGTACCTACAGAAACCTGGAGAAGCTCCTAAACTCCTCATCTACCTTGCTACTAACCGTCGGTCAGGGATTCCAGATCGATTCAGTGGCAGTGGATCTGGGTCTGACTTCACTCTGACCATCAGTGGAGTCCAGGCTGAAGATACAGGAGATTATTACTGTCAGAGTTTTCACTACCCTAATAGTGTCCGTGTGTTCACACAGTGTTACAGAGCCGTACAAAAACCTCCTCAGTCACACTGTACAGTTACTGCACTGCTGGGCTTGAAGGGGAAGAAAACAAAGTCACAGTTTGCAGACAGTTATCCAGCAAAAGTGCGTTATTTGAACGTTACTAACAAAATTGATGACATGAAAATTTCAAGATTTTCTAGCCATATTTCTTAAGAAAATTTGTTTTACTCTTTTGTAATATGTTTCAGTCATAAGCCGCTGTCAATCCACCATAGGAATCAAGTACCCTGACATGTTCATCTCACACCTCATTACTACTTATTTTTATGTGGACAGATTATATTTTTGATGCCATTTTCAGCCCCATTCACTGGTTAATGTTGTAATATTGTAATATTGATCCCCAGTTCCAGAAATATTGGGACAGTTTGGAAAATGCTATGAAAACAAAGAGAAGTGATTTGTAAATTTACTTTGAATCATATTCAAACAAAAACAGTATAAATACAAGGTATCATGTTTTTTATTAATCAGTTGCACTGTTTCTTGAAGAAAAACATTTTTTTCTGAAATTGATTCCTGCAACACATTCCAGAAAAGTTGGGACAGGGGGAGTTTAGGACTAATAATGATGTGACAAGTTGAAATAACAAGGTGATGTGAAACAGGTGATTTCAAAGAGGTGCAGTAATTGTGATACAGTCTATAACGAGCCTCCAAAAAAGCCAGAGTCCTTTGAGAGCAACGATGGGTGGAGGTTTGCCAGTTTGGAAAAAAGATGTGTCAGTGAATAATCCAGCACTTTCAGAACAATGTTCCCCAACAACAAATCGGTACGATTTTGGGCATTTCGCCCTCTGTAGTGCAAAATATAATGAAAAGATTTGAGGAATCTGGTCAAATCTCAGTGCGTCAAGGAAAAGGCCGAAAACCACTTCTGAATGCGCGTGATCTCCGATCCCTCGGACATCACTGTTTAAATAATCGTGATGCGTCTAGTGGATATCATGACATAGTGTAATGATGACGTATCATGGTGGAGACTAAGGGGTTGCTCCGCCCCCTCGATGCTCGCTCCCGGGCGCGCAGGCTGATATACTTGGCCGTGTACACCTTTTGTGCCTCGCACGTTTTGGAGATTACTTTAATGTTGTTTATTTTATTGTAAGGACAGCTGTGTGAAATATGTCATCCATAGTTGCCCACAAGATATTAAAAAGAAGAGCTTCCTTTTGTCCGTGTCCGTCTGGATTTATATGATTTTACGCCTTTCTGGAATCCACGTGAGGATCTGGGCTAACTCATTAGCTTAGCCGGATCGTTACAATAGGCTCAGGAATACTGCGGTAAACCTTTGTCAGTCACCAATATTCACTGCTGTATCTTCAGCTTCAAGTTAAGGCTTTACTATGCAAAGCAGAAGCCAAACATCAACACTGTGCAGATGCGCCACCGACTTCTCCGGGCTCGGTGTCATCTGAGATGGACAGTAGCGCAGTGAAATTGTGTTCTGTGGGCCGACAAGTCAACATTTCAAATAGTATTTGGAAAAAACAGCCATCGTGTTCAGCCGTTGTGTGGAGAGTGTTTGGAGTATAAAGTTTGTCCACATTTCCCAGACAGTCACTGCCTTTTATGAGCCACTGCAAGTGTGACTGCTGAGCAAAGACACACATCAGGGCTCTTTATGTGTCACAGCATCCTAAAATGTCCCTCCACAGTGGAAAGAAACAGAAGACTGAGGATCAAATGGCTCTTCAGATCATTTTCACATAAGAAGAGTTGAGAACAATGTGTTTGCATCCATCCATCCATCCATCTTCCTCCGCTTTTATCCGGGGCCGGGTCGCGGGGGCAGCAGTCCGAGCAGAGTACTCCAGACCTCCCTCTCCCCGCACACCTCCTCCAGTTCCTCTGGGGGAACCCCAAGGCGTTCCCAGGCCAGCCGGGAGACATAGTCTCTCCAACGTGTCCTGGGTCTGCCCCGAGGCCTCCTCCCAGTGGGGCAAGCCCGGAGCACCTCCCCAGGGAGGCGTCCAGGAGGCATCCGGAACAGATGCCCGAGCCACCTCAACTGGCTCCTCTCGATGCGGAGGAGCAGCGGCTCTACTCCGAGCTCCTCCCGGGTGACTGAGCTCCTCACCCTATCCCTAAGGGTGCGCCCAGCCACTCTGCGGAGGAAACTCATTTCTGCCGCTTGTATCCGCGATCTCATTCTTTCGGTCATGATCCAGAGTTCATGACCATAGGTGAGGGTAGGAACGTAGATCGACCGGTAAATTGAGAGCTTCGCCTTACGACTCAGCTCCCTCTTCACCACAACAGACCGGTACAATGACCGCATTACTGCAGACGCCGCACCGATCCGTCTGTCGACCTGCCGCTCCATTTTTCCCTCACTCGTGAACAAGACCCCAAGATACTTAAACTCCTCCACTTGAGGGAGCAACTCCCCCCTAACCCGGAGGGAGCAATCCACCTTTTTCCGACTGAGAACCATGGCCTCGGATTTGGAGGTGCTGATTCTCATCCCCGCCGCTTCGCACTCGGCTGCAAACCTCCCCAGTGCACGCTGCAAGTCTTGACTTGATGAAGCCAACAGGACCACATCGTCCGCAAAAAGCAGAGACGAGATCTCGCGGCCACCAAAACAGACACCCTCCGTTCCCTGACTGCGCCTAGAAATTCTGTCCATAAAAATAATGAACAGAATCGGTGACAAAGGGCAGCCCTGGCGGAGTCCAACATGCACCGGGAACAGGTCTGACTTACTGCCGGCAACGCGAACCAAGCTCCTGCTCCGGTCATACAGGGAACGAACAGCCCGTAGCAACGAGCCCCGAACCCCATAATCCCGAAGCACCCCCCACAGGATGCCACGAGGGACACGGTCGAATGCCTTCTCCAGGTCCACAAAACACATATGGACTGGTTGGGCAAACTCCCACGAACCCTCCAACACCCTAGTGAGGGTATAGACCTGGTCCAGTGTTCCACGGCCAGGGCGAAAACCGCATTGCTCCTCCTGAATCCGAGGTTCGACTATCGGTCGGATTCTCCTTTCCAGTACCCTGGCATAGACTTTCCCAGGGAGGCTAAGGAGTGTGATCCCCCTGTAGTTGGAACACAATCTCCGGTCCCCCTTCTTAAAAAGAGGGACCACCACCCCGGTCTGCCAGTCCAGAGGCACCGTTCCTGAACTCCACGCGATGCTGCAGAGGCGTGTCAGCCAAGACAGCCCCACAACATCCAGAGACTTGAGAAACTCGGGGCGGATCTCATCCACCCCCGGAGCCTTGCCACCGAGGAGTTTTTTGACTACCTCAGCAACTTCAGCCAGGGTAATGGACGAGTCCCCCTCCGAGTCCCCAGCCTCAGCTTCCTCTACGGAAGGCGTGTCGGAGGGATTGAGGAGATCCTCAAAGTACTCCTTCCACCGCCCGAGAACATCCTCAGCTGAGGTCAGCAGCGCACCACTTCCACTGTAAACAGTGTTCGTGGAACACCGCTTCCCCCCTCTGAGTCGCCGGACGGTTTGCCAGAATCTCTTTGAGGCCGACCGAAAGTCTTCCTCCATGGCCTCACCGAACTCCTCCCAAGCCCGAGTTTTTGCCGCGGCGACTGCCAGAGCCGCGCTCCGTTTGGCCCGTCGGTACCCGTCAGCTGCTTCAGGAGTCCCATGAGCCAGCCAGGCCCGATAGAACTCCTTCTTCAGCTTGACGGCATCCCTTACTTCCGGTGTCCACCACCGTGTTCGGGGATTGCCGCCGCGACAGGCACCGGAGACCTTATGGCCGCAGCTCCGAACAGCCGCACCGACAATGGAGGAGCGGAACATAGTCCATTCAGACTCAATGTCCCCCACCTCCCTCGGGACCTGGTTGAAGCTCTGTCGGAGGTGGGAGTTGAAGACCTCTCTGACAGGGGCCTCCGCCAAACGTTCCCAACAAACCCTCACTATGCGTTTGGGCCTGCCAGGTCTGTCCAGCTTTTTCCCCCGCCATCGAATCCAACTCACCACCAGGTGGTGATCAGTTGACAGCTCAGCCCCTCTCTTCACCCGAGTGTCCAAGACATATGGCCGAAGGTCAGAAGAAACGACTACAAAGTCGATCATCGACCTCCGACCTAGGGTGTCCTGGTGCCAAGTGCACTGGTGGACACCCTTATGCATGAACATGGTGTTCGTTATGGATAAACCGCGACTAGCACAGAAATCCAATAACAACTCACCGCTCGGGTTCAGATCAGGGAGGCCGTTCCTCCCAATCACGCCCCTCCAGGTATCACTGTCGCTGCCCACGTGGGCGTTAAAGTCCCCCAGTAGAACGACAGAGTCCCCAGTGGGAGCGCTTTCCAGCACGCCCCCCAGGGACTCTAAAAAGGCCGGGTACTCTACACTGCCGCTAGGCGCATAAGCACAAACGACAGTGAGAGACCGTTCCCTGACCCGAAGGCGTAGGGAGATGACCCTCTCATTCACCGGGGTAGACTCCAACACATGGCGGCTGAACTGGGGGGCTATTAATAAGCCCACACCAGCCCGCCGCCTCTCACCTTGGGCAACGCCAGAATAGTGGAGAGTCCACCCTCGATCGAGTAGAGTGGTTCCAGAACCCAAGCTGTGAGTGGAAGTGAGCCCGACTATATCTAGACGGTATCTCTCAACTTCCCGCACCAGCTCAGGCTCCTTCCCCGCCAGTGAGGTGACATAATGTGTTTGCAATGAATGTCAAATTGAAGACAGGAATAAGAACTGTACTGGAGCCAGATGTGTGGAAAACACTCTTAGGAGTGTGTTTGGGGGATGAGAATTACTGAAACTGGGAATTATAAGGCAAACTAGAAATGCTCTTCTCTGAAACACACACACACACACACACTGTAATGATGACGTATCATGGTGGAGACTAAAGGGTTGCTCCGCCCCCTCGATGCTCGCTCCCGGGCGCGCAGGCTGATATACTTGGCCGTGTACACCTTTTGTGCCTCGCACGTTTTGGAGATTACTTTAATGTTGTTTATTTTATTGTAAGGACAGCTGTGTGAAATATGTCATCCATAGTTGCCCACAAGATATTAAAAAGAAGAGCTTCCTTTTGTCCGTGTCCATCTGGATTTATATAATTTTACGCCTTTCTGGAATCCACGTGAGGATCTGGGCTAACTCATTAGCTTAGCCGGATCGTTACAAATGGCGCCCGAACTGTGAATGAATACCCTTAGAAGGAAAGGTTTGGACACTGGACAGTGAGTATATTTGGAGTATCTCTTTGGTGGATGACGAAGGAAGCAGGCAAACTATTTTTGGAATTCGCCTTTTTATTTCCTTGCCTCACGCACGTTGGCTAGGGGATTTACGATATTTTGTTCAATCGTGCACGGTGTGGCAACCTAAAACTCCAGTTGGGCAAACCGTAGGACATTTTTCCTCGTCTTTTTCCCATTTCCTGCGGAGTTCTACGCGCCGTGAAAGAGAGGAGAGGGAAATTAAAAAAAAAAAAAGAGGGGGTTAAAGGTTAATTGTATGTGAGTGTGTAATATATGTTAATAGTTAATAGCTAAATAATGAAAACTGACCAGTACTGAGTTTAAGAGTAATTCATCATGTAAGGTTATTTGATGATATTATTTTCTTATGTATTGTAATACACTGAGTGTCTTCCTATTGCACATGTGCTGTTTTAACCTGCTTTAGGATAATTTTTTTTCCAGTTATTCATGGTCACGTTTCTGTTTTGATTTTCTTAGTACATTTACAATGGCTAGACGTATTGTTGCATTTGTGGATGATGATGGTGAAGGTGATGGTGTTCCACTTGGGCTGTTGGGTGATGATTCGGTCACAATTCAGCATCTTGCTGCTCAGGTAAAAAAGTTACAGCAACAAGTAGATATGCTGACATCTGCATTTAGTATGTCTGTTGACTTGCAACACAGCTTGCTACAGCAGTTGGAGATCCAGACCTCTTCACACTCACAGGGACCAGACACACATGCCCATCCTATGTTTACCTCCACCCCTGCTACACGCACACTCACAAAGCGCAATAGTCGAGATGCCAAGGATTCTCAACATTCGCATGGACAGGATGCTGGTGCCCATCCTGGGCACACTTCTCTCACTGCGGCACACACTCTCTCCGAATGCACAGCCCGGTCATGTCCACACCCCCCGCTGGTTAGTTCTGCTCACCTTTCTGGCCTTGTGCCACCCAAGTTTGATGGGGGTGATTCTATTGACCCAGAGGATTGGCTTCAGTCTGTTTCGTTGTACAAAACAGCGGTTGGCTTACCTGATACTCGGTTTTTTCTAGAGTTGACGAGGCTGTTTGAGAGGGAGCCTCGGAAGTGGTACTCTGCCATGCAGCCCCACCTACTGTCGTGGGAACATTTCTCAGATCTCTTTCGTCAAGCATTCTTACCAACAGACAATGAAGAGAAGATCTGGAGAGGGATTTTAGACAGTGTTCAGGCTTCTGATGAATCACTTCCCACCTTTGTCGCTCACCTGGTGACTGAGTTCAAACGACTGAGGCAACCACCATCTGAGCAAGAACAGATCGAGGTGATTTGCCGGCATGTCTCAGACCAGTATAGACTGGCCCTCCATGCGGCCGCACCCACAACTTTAACTGAGCTGCTCCTGACTGCCCATGAGCTACACGCTGCCTTGGGGCCTATCTCCCCTAACAGGACTGCCACTTCTGCTCAGCTGACCCAGCGACCAAACTTGCACTGCTACAAATGTTTTACCCCCGGGGTCACCACGCGTAACTGTGGGACCTGTAGGAAAACTAGGCAGAGTAGAAACACAGAACCTGGTGGGGGGGCAGCTGCGAGTCCTCAGGCAGATCAAGAGAACCCAAACGCTCCACAAGACACTAGGGGTAACCCGGGTGCTCGACCGCGTAGGTTTCAGAGGCCCCGGGGTGGAAACCAGAACCTGGAACCGGGGCCCAGCGTACAGAGCACAGGGGGTTCTCACTCCGTTAATTTGGTGCAGGACAGCCCACGGAAGTCTAAGAACTCCCCTTTGTCATCAGTGGTAATGGTTAACCAAGTTTTTCTGAAGGCGACATTGGATACGGGCGCGTCCATTTCAGCAGTCCATCCATCCACTCTCCTTAAATGTGGAATAAATGAGGATATTGTTCTCCCTTGGACTTTCTCCCCACTTGAGTTGGCTGACTCAAAACAGTGTACTCCTTCGGGTGTTGTGTGGCTGCCCGTGAGCTTGTTGGGTCACTTGTTCACACATCGCTTTGCTGTGATTCCAGACCTGTCTTGCCCCATTCTTTTGGGTACTGATTTCATGATCCAGGCAGATGTTCATATTCATCCGGCCACAGGTAATGTTAGATTGGGAGACAATGCAAACTACGCACCAGACCTAGGCCTGTTGGAGGGGGAGTTTGGGGACTTGGAAGGTCATGTAGCTTGCCTGACTTTTAAGGATACCAAAGTTGATTTTATCCCAGTGTTGGATCAGGCAGCTTTACTTCCGGCAGACAAGGAAAGGCTGGCAAGCCTGTTGCGAGACTTTGAATATCTTTTCAGTGGAAAGCTGGGGAAGACCTCATTAGTTGCACATATAATCGACACAGGAACTGCGAAACCAGTGTGCCTTCCTCCCTATCGTGCCTCACCCGCTAAAAGAAAGATTATCGAAGAGCAGATTTCTAAAATGTTGGAGGATGATATTATTGAGCCGGCTTCAGGGCCCTGGGCGTCCCCAATCGTGATAGCGGAAAAGCCTGGCACAGAGCCGAGATTTTGTGTGGATTTTAGGAAAGTGAACAAATGTACAGTGAGGGACTCCTATCCGCTGCCGAGAGTAGATGACTCTTTGGATTTTTTGGCACGCGGTAAATTCATTTCAACTCTAGACCTTGCACGAGGTTATTGGCAGGTCTCGTTGGCTGCAGATTCGAGACCAAAGTCAGCTTTTATCTCTCACAAAGGGCTCTATCAATTTAAAGTAATGCCTTTTGGATTGTCAAATGCGCCTGCGACATTTCAAAGGCTAATGAACACTGTCTTGGCAGGGCTCACACACACCTGTTGTATGGTGTACCTAGATGATATAGTTGTTGCTTCACCAACCTTTGACCAACACCTGACAGACCTCGCTAGTGTATTGGGGCGTTTGGCGGAGGCTGGCCTTTCGTTGAAGCTGGCTAAATGTCATTTTTGTATGCCAAACCTTCGTTACTTGGGTTACCTGGTAACCCCAGGAGGCATTGGTCCTGATGAGAGTAAGGTTGCTGCAATCAAGCAGTTTCCCACGCCGAGGACGGTTAAAAACATGCGACAGTTTCTTGGTCTGACAAGTTACTATCGTAGGTTCATTTCAGGGTATGCTCGTATCGCTGAGCCCATGTTCGCTCTTTTGCGGGAGGATGCCCATTTCACGTGGTCTCCTGAGTGCCAGCAGTCTTTTGATCACCTGAAGCAGCGGCTGACTAGGGCACCAGTACTTGTTTTACCTAATTTTGGGAAGCCTTTCACAGTTCATACGGATGCTTGTGATGTTGGCCTCGGGGCCGCATTGACCCAGACTGGGGAAGATGGCTTGGAAAGGGCTGTCGCATTTACAAGCCACACACTTCACAAGTCAGAGCGCCTATATTCCACTTCTGAGAAAGAGTGCCTTGGGGTGATTTGGGCTCTCGAACACTTTCGTCCATATGTTGAGGGCTCCTATGTAACAGTTGTTACAGATCACAACAGCTTGAGGTGGCTGATGTCAAGGCCCTCCCCCTCAGGACGATTAGCTAGATGGTGCCTACGACTACAAGACTTTGACTTTGAAGTGGTCCACAGACCAGGCTCTGCAAATTTGGTTCCAGATGCCCTTTCGCGGAACCCTGCCTGTGATCCTACCGAGCCCGTAGACCTGTTGCCATCATACGCCACTATTGGCTCTTTGAACCTCAGACGTCAACCACTGTTAATATTGGAGGACAAGCAACAGCTTAAGTCGCTCCAGCAGGGCGACCAGGTAATCGCATCGCTGTTCACGGAACTGGAGAGCGGATCCTGTGTGGACTCAACAGATTTTTGCATTCAGGACGGTTTGGTTTACTTCATGGACAAGAGAGCTTCCTGCCGGCTTCATCCTCTTAAGGCCCTGCGTTTCTATGTGCCGGGACTCCTCCGTGGTACTTTACTGAGATATTTTCATGACCACCCGATGGGGGGCCACCTAGGCATTACCAAAACCCTTGGGCGCTTACAGAGACAAGTTTATTGGCCAGGTATGAGGGGTGATGTCAAGAGGTATGTCCAGTCCTGCGTGACCTGCCAGTTGTCCAAGCCAGCCAATCAGAAGCCTGGAGGCTATCTGAAACCAGTAGTCGCTACATATCCATGGGAGTTTGCTGGTGTTGATTTCATGGGTCCCCTCCCCAGATCCGGCCGTGGGAATGAATATATTTTAGTTTTCATTGACTATTTCACCAAGTGGGTGGAAATCTGTCCAGTTCGAGAGGCTACAGCGGCGACTGCGGCCCGCAAGTTTGTCTCTGAGGTGTTTGCGAGACATGGCGCTCCTGCGCACCTGGTCTCTGACAGAGGTGTTCAGTTTGTGAGTGACTTCTTTGAGGAGGTTGTTGCTGCCATGGGCTCAGACCACAGGCTGACTACAGCCTACCACCCCCAGTCTAACCAGACGGAACGAGTGAACCGTACTATTAAGACTGCAATCCGTGCTTATGTGGGGCGAAAACACAGAGACTGGGACCTCCACTTGCCGCTGATATCCTTTGCGTTGAGAACAGCTCCACACCAGAGTACGGGAGATACCCCAGCTTTTCTTTTGTATGGCAGAGACCTCAATACACCCCTTGATTTGTGGTTGTCACCAACCCCTCAATACATGGCTGATTCTGTAGCGGACTACAAGGTGGAGCTCACTTCCGCCCTGAGAGAGGCGTATGATCATGTGAGGGAGTCCCTAGCTGAGAGCCAGTCCACACAGAAAAAACATTATGATAAGAATCGGCGTGCCGTCTCGTTCCAGGTCAGTGACTTGGTTAAACTGAAAGCCCATCCTCGGTCGGATGCCTCGGCGGGTTTCTCGGCCAAGCTTGCCCCAGTCTATAAAGGCCCATACAGGATTACCAAAGTTTTGTCTGAGCTGAATTACAAGTTGTCCAGGGTGGCGGATGCAGCTGATGGTGGTGTTCACCATGTTTCTAATTTACTTCCATTTTTTACTTGGGATGACAAGGAGGACCTGGAGTGTTTGCCCCAGCAGTTGGCTGAGACCAATTTGCAGGAGCAAGAGGTCTGTGTCCCTGATGAGCAGGACGTATTTGGCTTTGATACCCTGTTTACGGAGCCGGACGTCCATGACCAGTTGGCGGCTGCTCCGACTGTGGGGACACAGCCTCCCTCAGTTAATAGTCCTGTGGTCACGCCCCCTGTAAACTTTTCCTCACCCCGCGCTGACGCTCACCTCCAGCACCCACAACTTGTGCACATGCACACACATCCGTATTTTCTTCGCAGTGGATGTGCTGGTGATTCCTGCCTCACATACGCACAGCCCTTTCATGCAGAAACACGCTCATTCTCGCAACACCCTACTCATCCCACACAACCTGCCCACACGGCACACCCATACTTCCTCCGTCCTAGGCGCACACCAAGGGTTACCAGTGGGTGGGATGTTAACAGATGGACGAACCCTTATTTTGCTTTACAATTTGGGTTTTGACATGTTTTATGATGTTCTGTTTGTTATTTTGGGGTCTTATTGTATTTTGTGTGCGAAAGAAAATGTTTTTCTTTGGCTGGTCTGGAGACTAGCGGGTTTTGAAATGTTTAAAGGGGTTATGGCTGCAATATGCACCACTTGTTCTTGAGATACTGTTCAGACCTGTGTGTTTTAAGTTTTTATTGTAATATCTTCTGTTTCAGTTTCTGCTTTAACAGTGTGAAGTTTGTGGAAAGAAGAGGGAAAAAAAAAAAAAAAAAAAACTTAAAGGATGCTGTTCTGGCTGTGTAATGTTGGGCTATGGTATTATGCTGGGCAACTGTCTTTACTTTCTTTTATGTGCCACTGTTTGTCTCTGTTATGCAGTGATGTGCTACAGTGAAGGGGTAGATGTTTTATTTCTATTGTGGTCTGAGGACAGCCCTTGATCTAAGTGGGGGGGATATGTTGTATAATAACAACTCACCGCTCGGGTTCAGATCAGGGAGGCCGTTCCTCCCAATCACGCCCCTCCAGGTATCACTGTCGCTGCCCACGTGGGCGTTAAAGTCCCCCAGTAGAACGACAGAGTCCCCAGTGGGAGCGCTTTCCAGCACGCCCCCCAGGGACTCTAAAAAGGCCGGGTACTCTACACTGCCGCTAGGCGCATAAGCACAAACGACAGTGAGAGACCGTTCCCTGACCCGAAGGCGTAGGGAGATGACCCTCTCATTCACCGGGGTAGACTCCAACACATGGCGGCTGAACTGGGGGGCTATTAATAAGCCCACACCAGCCCGCCGCCTCTCACCTTGGGCAACGCCAGAATAGTGGAGAGTCCACCCTCGATCGAGTAGAGTGGTTCCAGAACCCAAGCTGTGAGTGGAAGTGAGCCCGACTATATCTAGACGGTATCTCTCAACTTCCCGCACCAGCTCAGGCTCCTTCCCCGCCAGTGAGGTGACATAATGTGTTTGCAATGAATGTCAAATTGAAGACAGGAATAAGAACTGTACTGGAGCCAGATGTGTGGAAAACACTCTTAGGAGTGTGTTTGGGGGATGAGAATTACTGAAACTGGGAATTATAAGGCAAACTAGAAATGCTCTTCTCTGAAACACACACACACACACACACTGTAATGATGACGTATCATGGTGGAGACTAAAGGGTTGCTCCGCCCCCTCGATGCTCGCTCCCGGGCGCGCAGGCTGATATACTTGGCCGTGTACACCTTTTGTGCCTCGCACGTTTTGGAGATTACTTTAATGTTGTTTATTTTATTGTAAGGACAGCTGTGTGAAATATGTCATCCATAGTTGCCCACAAGATATTAAAAAGAAGAGCTTCCTTTTGTCCGTGTCCGTCTGGATTTATATGATTTTACGCCTTTCTGGAATCCACGTGAGGATCTGGGCTAACTCATTAGCTTAGCCGGATCGTTACAAATGGCGCCCGAACTGTGAATGAATACCCTTAGAAGGAAAGGTTTGGACACTGGACAGTGAGTATATTTGGAGTATCTCTTTGGTGGATGACGAAGGAAGCAGGCAAACTATTTTTGGAATTCGCCTTTTTATTTCCTTGCCTCACGCACGTTGGCTAGGGGATTTACGATATTTTGTTCAATCGTGCACGGTGTGGCAACCTAAAACTCCAGTTGGGCAAACCGTAGGACATTTTTCCTCGTCTTTTTCCCATTTCCTGCGGAGTTCTACGCGCCGTGAAAGAGAGGAGAGGGAAATTAAAAAAAAAAAAAAAAAAAAGAGGGGGTTAAAGGTTAATTGTATGTGAGTGTGTAATATATGTTAATAGTTAATAGCTAAATAATGAAAACTGACCAGTACTGAGTTTAAGAGTAATTCATCATGTAAGGTTATTTGATGATATTATTTTCTTATGTATTGTAATACACTGAGTGTCTTCCTATTGCACATGTGCTGTTTTAACCTGCTTTAGGATAATTTTTTTTCCAGTTATTCATGGTCACGTTTCTGTTTTGATTTTCTTAGTACATTTACAATGGCTAGACGTATTGTTGCATTTGTGGATGATGATGGTGAAGGTGATGGTGTTCCACTTGGGCTGTTGGGTGATGATTCGGTCACAATTCAGCATCTTGCTGCTCAGGTAAAAAAGTTACAGCAACAAGTAGATATGCTGACATCTGCATTTAGTATGTCTGTTGACTTGCAACACAGCTTGCTACAGCAGTTGGAGATCCAGACCTCTTCACACTCACAGGGACCAGACACACATGCCCATCCTATGTTTACCTCCACCCCTGCTACACGCACACTCACAAAGCGCAATAGTCGAGATGCCGAGGATTCTCAACATTCGCATGGACAGGATGCTGGTGCCCATCCTGGGCACACTTCTCTCACTGCGGCACACACTCTCTCCGAATGCACAGCCCGGTCATGTCCACACCCCCCGCTGGTTAGTTCTGCTCACCTTTCTGGCCTTGTGCCACCCAAGTTTGATGGGGGTGATTCTATTGACCCAGAGGATTGGCTTCAGTCTGTTTCGTTGTACAAAACAGCGGTTGGCTTACCTGATACTCGGTTTTTTCTAGAGTTGACGAGGCTGTTTGAGAGGGAGCCTCGGAAGTGGTACTCTGCCATGCAGCCCCACCTACTGTCGTGGGAACATTTCTCAGATCTCTTTCGTCAAGCATTCTTACCAACAGACAATGAAGAGAAGATCTGGAGAGGGATTTTAGACAGTGTTCAGGCTTCTGATGAATCACTTCCCACCTTTGTCGCTCACCTGGTGACTGAGTTCAAACGACTGAGGCACACACACACACGTCCCATACAGGGTCGCGGGGAACCGGAGCCCAACCCGGCAACCCAGGGCGTAAGGGACACACCCAGGACAGGACACCAGTCCGTTGCAAAGCACCCAGTGCAGTACTCGAACCCCAGACACACCGCAGAGCAGGACCCGGTCCAACCCACTGTGGACACAAATGGATCCACCCACAAATGGACACAGCGGTGTCCATTTGTCAACAAAATGTGACTCTCACACTGCAGTGAAATACAGCTCCTCTATGAGTGGACTGTACTCAATATAGAGTACAAGTGAAAACATAATTTCAATTAATTGAAGAATTAATAAATTAAAAACAACTAAATATATGTTACACTCCAGTGAAGCTGGTAATGAGTTTATTGTTTTATCTGTTCTTGTGGAGTCACCATTAAATTGGGACACTGACCATCACAGAAACAGACATCATACAGAAATCAAAATGGACACATTTGTTATTGTCACATGGAATCGAGGCCGCAGGGAAGGCTGGACCCAAGCACAGGATCGTTTGTCAGGAACCGAGGAGTCAGGCAAGTTGTCGGTCAACCGGCGGTCAGAATGGGAGCGGTGATCTGTAGATGAAGTCAGGGGGCAAGGCGAAGCCCAAAAGGCAGGGAATGAAGAACAGAGACCAGGGACAAAGGAGACTGGGCCATCGGCACAAAGGTGTGCCAAGTGTACCGTCAATATACCGTGTTTACCAGCATTTCATGGTAAATATAAATTTAGTCTCATGTCGGGTGTCTTCAAGAAAAGAATCACAGCGGTGTGTCCATGACTGCTGTGAAAAGCAACTTTTACACTAAAATGTACCGCACCGCCAGATCCCCTGCTCTTGTCTTTTCTACTGACAAGTTTATTTTTGGTTTTATGACGAAATGAAGCGAAAAAAAAATAAAGATAAAGAAAAAGGAACATATTCTCCGAATAAGGAAAAGTTTACACAAATAATTGAAACCCTGAGCAAAATGTTTCTTAGAAAACATCTGGTAGGAGAGAATGAATATGAAGTATAAATATGACAATATATACAGTGAAACAGAGAACAAAGGAAAAACACATAAAAAGTATCAGTGCAGAGCTTTGATGTCGATGGTATTGAGTTAAAAGATGAAATACTTACTGCCAACTTCCAGTTTGGTGCCGCTACCAAAAGTCCACCACAGTGAGTGAAAGTCATTGAGGGGCTGTACAAAAAGTCCTGTGAGACACCAGTGTGTCTCTCACTGCTCACCGTGGATTATTGTCATGATGACACACAGCACCACTGAACACACCTTTACACCAGATTATACTATTGCATGTTTTAATCAGTTATATTGAATTTTTCTCTTATTTTCTGTGTTTATTCCATCTTTCATTGTGTAAAACTGAGAATCTGAGTGTTAAATAGCAGCCAAAAGTTTTGAGTGATCAATGTCAGACTATGCAACAAAACAAGACCCTCTCAAACGAATGGTCTCTAAACTCATATCATGTCCATATCACGACCCCAAGGGCGAAATCCCTGATGTCCAGCGTTACATGGTACTAACCGCGATTCACTGCGATTAAGACATGTTACCAGATGATGGAGCTGTGGCACATTGATAAACAGTGGGACATGAGAGATGGGTCCAGGATGTAACTTGCGTCATGCTTGCAGGCAGGAACAAAGGCAACGTACCCAATTGCAGGTGCACCGCTTATTGCAAAGTGTGGGCAGACAAGGGGCAGGTGAAATAACGAAATCAAAGGACAGGCACCAGGTCAACGTGGAGCAACCGTCGTTCGGAGGAAAATCCAAAGTCATGGTCCAGAAACAAAGCTGTGGGTCGGGATATCAGGGAAACGTAGGCACAGGGTAAGGAGACACGGAAACAAGGACACCGGGGAACTTGCAGGAATGAAAGGAATACGAGAGTAATAAATACATTTAAATTTACATTTATTCATTTAGCAGACACTTTTCTCCAAAGCGACGTACATCTCGGGGAAAATACAATTTGTGCATAACATTAGGAGAAAGAGAAACAGGGTTGCAGACATGTGATTCTTAAGTAAACTTAGTTTGTTTGTTTCCAGTTTATGTTCTGATGTTCATTCCACACGTATGTGCACAAAACTCAGGACAGAATAATCCTGATGACCTTCCTACATTTTTTTTTTTTTTTAAAGGTACACAAACAAACACACACACACACACACACACACACATTTTCTGAACCGCTTGCCCCATACGGGGTTGCAGGGAACTGGAGCCTACCTGGTAACTGAGGGTGTAAGGCCGGAAGGGGAGGGGACGCACCCAGGACAGGACGTCAGTCCACCCCAAGGCACCCCAAGCAGGACTTGAACCCCAGACCCATGCGAAAAGAAGACCCGGTCCAACCCACTGCGCCACTGCACCACCGTGCCCCCCCTTGGTACACCAACATTTATGTACAATACAAAACAGGAAATGGAGCGGCAGGTTGACAGACGGATCTGTGTGGTGTCCGCAGTAATGCGGTCATTGTACCGGTCTGTTGTGGTGAAGAGGGAGCTGAGTCGTAAGGCGAAGCTCTCAATTTACTGGTCAATCTACGTTCCTACCCTCACCTATGGTCATGAACTCTGGATCATGACCGAAAGAATGAGATCGCGGATACAAGCGGCAGAAATGAGTTTCCTCCGCAGAGTGTCTGGGCGCACCCTTAGGGATAGAGTGAGGAGCTCAGTCACCCGGGAGGAGCTCGAAGTAGAGCCGCTGCTCCTCCACATCGAGAGGAGCCAGTTGAGGTGGCTCGGGCATCTGTTCCGGATGCCTCCTGGACGCCTCCCTGGGGAGGTGTTCCGGGCTTGTCCCACTGGGAGGAGGCCTCGGGGCAGACCCAGGACACGTTGGAGAGACTATGTCTCCCGGCTGGCCTGGGAACGCCTTGGGGTTCCCCCAGAGGAGCTGGAGGAGGTTTGCGGGGAGAGGGAAGTCTGGAGTACTCTGCTCGGACTGCTGCCCCCGCGACCCGGCCCCGGATAAAAGCGGAGGAAGATGGATGGATGGATGGATGGACAAAACAGGAGTAGTGGTTGTGTAAAGGTTTATCTGGGAATTATCATAAAGTTATGGTGCATGAACATTTAGACCATACATGAGCTTGAGAGATCAGGGGCAGAGTGAGTCCGGAAGAGGTGAGTTTTCAGACCCTTCTTAAATGTGGACAGAGATTCAGCAGTTCTGAGTGATAGGGGGAGGTCATTCCATTACGACGGAGCCAGAACTGAGAACCTCCATGCTTTACCTTTTGTGTGCAGGACCACCAAACAGGTAAAAGTAGACCAGCGAAGTAGTCTGGTTGGGGTGTAGCGGTCGATCAAGTCTTGTAAATAGCTAGGAGCAGTTCCATTGATGCATTTGTAGGCAATAGCCAGGGTCTTGAATTTGATTCGAGCAGCTATAGGAAGCCAGTGCAGAGAGATGAGTAGGGGAGTTACATGGGAATGCTTTGGCAAGTCAAACACAACTCGCGCAGCAGCATTCTGTATCAGCTGCAGAGGTTTGATGGCAGTAGTGGGAGGGCCACACAGAAGAGAGTTGCAATAGTCCAGACGGGATGTCACCATGGCCTGGACAGGCAGTTGGGCGGAATCAGTTGTGATTGATAAGGACAGATACTGCGAATATTATGCAGGATGTATGTGCAGGTCTGGTTTGTGGTTTCAATGTGCTGAGAGAAAGGTAGACTTGAGTTAATCGTCACTCCCAGACTCTTAGCCGAGGGGGTCGGCAAAATGAGTGAGTTTTCCAGTTTGATCGATAGATCGTGACAGGGGGACAGGCCAGCTGGGAGGTGAAGAATCTCTGTTTTGGAGAGGTTGAGTTGGAGGTGGTGATCAGACATCCATGCAGAGATGTCCAACAGGCAGGTGGCAATGCGTGTGGAAATGTCTCATGCTCCAGGCGGAAATGAGAGGAAGAGCTGGGTATCATCAGCATACCAGTGGTATTTGAATCCATGGGAGGCTATGACTGCACCGAGGGAGGAGGTGTAGATGGAAAAGAGGACCCAGTACCGAGCCCTGCGGGACACCGTTCAGAGAGGCAGAGGAGAAGAATAGGAGCACCGCCAGACCACTTGATAGGATCTGTCAGATAGGTAGGACTCAAACCATCTTCGTGCCGCACCTTTGATCCCAAGCTGACTAAGAGAGGACAGTAGAATCCAGTGGTTGACAGTGTCAAATGCTGCAGACAGATCGAGGAGGATGAGGACCGAGGAGAGGGAGGTGGCTCTAGCCAACTGGAGAGCATCAGACACTACCAGAAGCATTGTCTCCATGGAGCGGCTAACTTTGAAACCAGACTGATAACCATCGAGGAGATGCTTCCGACTGAGGAATTCAGAGCGTTGATCACAGGCCGTCCGCTCTACAGTTTTAGACAGGAACAAGAGGAGGAGGATTGATCTGGAGTTCTGAACCAAGTTGGGATCCAGGGAGATGGTCTGTAGGAGTGACGATGGGATCAGATCAAGTGACCAGGTGGTGCCTCTGACTGATATCAGGAGGCTGGAGATTTCAGATTCAGAGAGCGGATTGAATTTAGAGAGCATCACTTCACAGGGTCATGCTGAGAACTTGTCCATAATCGCATTGACTTTGTCTCTGAAAACAAAGCAAAGTCATCAGCAGCGAGAAAAGATGGAGGAGGGGGCGGCGGAGGACATAGGAGGGATGAGAAGCTGGCAAAGAGTCTGTGTGGTTTTTTAGTTGCAAACTGTATTTTGTTGTGGTGGAAGGTAATTTTAGCTCTAGAGACAGCAGAGAAAAAAGTAGCTAAGAGTTGTTTGTAGGCATCCAGGTACGAGCGAATCATGGATTTTCGTCATATTCACACGGGTCCTGTTTGCATGTAATGTATCAGTCAGCCATGGGGTGGCACTGGGGTGTGCTGGTCTGGAAGATAATGGACAGAGAGAGTCAAGGGAGGAAGACAGGGTTAGAGAGGAAAGTGTCAGTGGCATCGTCTGTTGATAGATCCGAGAATTGTGCAGCAGAAGGGAGAGCAGACAGCATAGCAGAGGCAAAGCAGGAAGGTGAGAGAGATTTTGAGTTGCGGCGGAAGGTGGCAATGGGTACAGAATGAGGCGAGGACTTAGTGGTGAGGCAGGGTTGGAAGGAAATGAAGAAGTGATCGGAGACATGCAGCAGAGTTACAGAGAGGACAGGACAGCCACGGTTACGGGAAAATACAAGGTCAAGAGAATTGCCTGCTTTGTGAGTAGCAGGGGATCGGGACAGGGAGAGATGGAAGGACTGTAGGAGCAACAGAAGGCCGCTTGGATGAATGTCTAATAAATGAATGTTTTCAGGATTCATCTATCCTGCGTCTTATGCACCTACTCAAGTGATGAACATTGGTGCATCAAGTGGGAAGTAACAAACTAGGTTTACTTAAGAATCACGTCTGCAGCCGTGTCTCTCTTTCTCTTAATGTAATGCACAAACTGTATTTTCGCTGAGATGTACATTGCTTTGGAGAAAAGTGTCTGCTAAAGGGAGAGGGGGTGCGGTGGCACAGTGGCACAGTGGGTTGGACCACAGTCCTGCTCTCCGGTGGGTCTGGGGTTCGAGTCCCGCTTGGGGTGCCTTGCGACGGACTGGCGTCCCGTCCTGGGTGTGTCCCCTCCCCCTCCGGCCTTACGCCCTGTGTTACCGGGTAGGCTCCGGTTCCCCGTGACCCCGTATGGGACAAGCGGTTCTGAAAATGTGTGTGTGTGTCTGCTAAATGAATAAATGTAAATGTCGTCGACATGCAAGTTGAAGTCACTCAGGAGAATCAACGGAGCGTTGTCCCCAGGGAGAGAGCTCAACAATATGTCAAGGTCATCCAAGAAGCAGCCAAGAAGGCCAGGAAAGCGATACAGAACAATCGTAACAAGAGTGATTGGAGCAGTGATAGAGACAGCATGCCATTGAAAGGAACACAGATTATGCCAGTGGAGAGGGAGAGCAGAATATTCCCACCGAGAAAGATGAACAGGCCTGTGCCTCCACCTCTGCCGACGAGGGATGTGAGACAAGGAGTAGTTAGTGGAGAGAGCATCAGGTGTGACTGTGTTGTCCGGGGTGATCCAGGTTTCAGTTAATAATTGCCACCCTCAGACGTCACTCTTTTGATAATCGTGATGTATCTAGCGGATATCATTACACGGGCTCGGGAATACTGCGGTAATGTCGTGCTATTCCCCCGGCGCGGTTGCGTCGGACCCAAGTGCAGGGCACAGGAAGCTTGGTCAAGGGGCGGTTCAGTAGACATTGCCAGGGAACAGGCAAAGGGTCACCGATGTACAAACAGAATCCAAAGGGGCAAATCCAAGAACCGTAATCCAAGAAACAGGCGAGTGATCAGGCAAACCAGTGAGTCGGAGATGAGGAGTAGGGCGAGGAGCGTGGAGCAAGACTAGGAGCGCAAGTGATCAATATGCCTGAACAAGGTTTCGCATCGGACTGTGTTCCGCAGCCCCTTTTTAAGTTTGTGCTTGATAATTCGAAGCAGGTGTTCCCTGTTGTGGCGCTGTGGGGGGCGTAACAGGTAAACCTTGGTCAGTCACGACTATTCGCTGCTGTATCTACATATTCAAGTTAATTTACACTGTAGCACAAGAGACAGTCCTAGAAAAAGTGGCGTGAGCCATAGGAGCACAATAAATAAATAAGTAGAGGGACAGTGTGTTGGAAGAATTTAACCATTCAAGTACATTTTTGGAGGGAAATTCACGACTTGGAAGCAGAGGATCCAGTTGTTGTGCAGCGAGTTATTTTGCTTCACAGTGACATGTGCCTTTGAGGCTTTGTACAAAGTGCCATGTGTCACGTTCGAGTGACTTGTGCAGTCTTTTCTTTTGTATATATAGTGTGTGTGGTTCTTCTCTGCTCGTCCATCACAGTATATAGGGAGTAATGCTTCATGAGACATTTTATTATGAGACATTTAAAACAATACATGGTGACTGGTAAATAAGAATTTTTCAGAAAACTGTCCTTTTTGTGGGGGGTGCGGTGGGGCAGTGGGTAGGACCGGGTCCTGCTCTCCAGTGGGTCTGGGGTTTGAATCCTGCTTGGGGTGCCTTGTGATTGACTAGCATCCCATCCAGGGTGTGTCCCCTCCCCCTCCGGCCTTACGCCCTGAGTTGCCAGGTTAGGCTCCGGTTCCCCGCGACCCTGTGTGGGACAAGCAGTTCAGAAAGTGTGTGTGTGTGTGTGATACCTTATCGATCACTCACCCCAAAAAGACAGAAAAACCAAAGGCCTAAAAAACAAAATCAACAACTTCCAAACCATTAATCACAGTAAATTAAAAAGAGACAAAGAGACAGATGATACAGGCTACTTATCAAAATGCTTTTGAACACATTGAAAATGTGTAACACTGTGTGTTACATGTATTTGCATAGAGAATCACTTTGCATGGGCAGCACATGCTTCAGTGCTCTGGGACTGTTTATAGTCCTCAGAGTTGGACACTTCATGACTGACAGCTGTCCTTCATGGTGAAAGAAGTCACAGCGACAATGAAATTTACCTACATCTTCACCTGGTGTCTCGTCCTCTGTGTTCAAGGTCAGTGTGGATTTTAGGACATAAAATTATAAAGGTGCTATCATTTTATTACTGAATGAAGAGCAGATATTGTCAGCAGTTTCATTTATGCAACATAAAAGATCTTTTTACCATTTATCATTATACAATCCTGTTTCATTCCAGAATCCAGAGGACAGATTACTGTGACTCAGACTCCTGCAGTGGCTGCTGTTCCTCCAGGACAGACAGTTACTATGGGCTGTAAAACCAGTAGTGCAGTGGATACAGGATGTTACACATCAGGAGCTCCCTGTTTATACTGGTACCTACAGAAAGCTGGAGAAGCTCCTAAACTCCTCATCTATGCTGCTACTAACCGTCAGTCTGGGATTCCAGATCGATTCAGTGGCAGTGGATCTGGGTCTGACTTCACTCTGACCATCAGTGGAGTCCAGGCTGAAGATGCAGGAGATTATTACTGTCAGAGTTACCATAGTGGTGGAGTGTTCACACAGTGTTATAGAGCCGTACAAAAACCTCCTCAGTCACACTTTACAGTTACTGCACTGCTGGGCTTGAAGAGGAAGGAAATAATGTCACACAGTCTATAGACACTGATACAACAGAAGTACTTTATCTTACTGTTTCTAACAAAACTGATGACATGAAAAATTCATAATTTTCCAGCCATATTTCTTAAGAATATCATTTTACTCCCTTCTAATATGCTTAATCATGATATAAATATACAACCCCAAATATACAGGTTCAGCACAAAGTGACAATTCTCAACCCATCCTTGCTTGTAAACAGCTGAGCCTTTTGTGCTCATTTTATACCCAACTTTAATAGTGTCACCTGTTACCTACTTACCTGTGGAAAGTTCCAAACAGGTTTTTTCAACACATTGCACAGGTAAGTGGCTGACTACCCCAACTGTTTTTGAGACGTGTTGCAGCCATCAGAATTAGATTTTGCTTGGATTTACAATTATATTTTAAGTTTCTGATGTAAAACTTTACATTTACAAAACACTGCTTTCTCTTTTTGCTGTTTTATTTGCATTTTACATACTGTCCCAACCTTTATGTAAATGGGTCTGTATATTTATATATGATATATACTGTAGATATTAATTTGCTTTTTTTGGGGAGTTTTAGTATCTTAACCAATTCTCTCTACGTTCCCTTTTCCTCTTTTAAAGAGTATGTTCATTAAGTTGTTAATCATAATTTTAATATTTCTGACACTCTGGGTCCCTCACATGTCCTCTACAAATCCTGCACTTATTTATCGTACGTGCAGTTCATGTACCATAAATGAGTTCAACACCGTCTGCTCTGATTATCTCTGTATTTCCTATTTGAATGTTACCGTCACGCCCAAAAGCCAAGCAGCCGTGCCTGACCAGGGATAAAGGCAGCGCCATCCCAGCACAAGGTTGCGGAATCTTGCAGTGTCCCAGCTTGCCGATTCAGCGATTCTTCCCTTACGTCCTGTTCCTAGTTCTTGTGGCCTTCGACCTCCGCTTGCTTTCTCGTGTACCGAGTATTGTCTTGCCCAAGAAATGACGTTTGCACCTGAGAAGAACCACGTCTGTCCTTGATTTTGCCTGCCTCTGTGTTTTCGGATCCAGAATAAACACACCCGCACTTGGATCCAAACACCTATCTCCTGTCTCTCGTCCCAGTTCGTGACATTTACTTCTATTGGATCTACGTCAGGGATGTGAACCTGTAACAATCTGACTCCAGGCCTCAACACAAAAACATCTTTGTCAGTCACATGACACACAATATTTGCTTAATAATAACTGGTCACAGTTTGATGGTTTGTGTTTGTTATGTGCTCAAAACAGTGGAGATGATCGTAGACTTCAGGAGAAACACCTCAGCATTATCTCCACTCACCATCATGAACAGCACTGTGGCAACAGTGGAGTCATTCCGGTTCCTGGGCACCACCATCTCACAGGACCTGAAGTGGGAGCCCCACATAGACTCCATTGTGAAGAAGGCCCAGCAGAGGTTGTACTTCCTTCGTCAGCTGAGGAAGTTCAACCTGCCACAGGAGCTACTGCTGCAATTCTACTCTGCAGTCATTGAGTCTGTCCTCTGCACCTCTATAACTGTCTGGTTCGGCTCAGCTACGAAGTCAGACATCAGAAGACTGCAGCGGATAGTTCGGACTGCTGGAAGAATCATTGGCACACCCCCCCCCAGCTCTCCAAGAACTGCACTCGTCCAGAGTCAGTAAAAGGGCGAGCAAAATCATTCTAGACCCCTCACATCCAGGCCACTTCCTCTTCGAACCGTTGCCAACTGGCCGGCGCTACAGAGCACTGAGCACCAGGACAGAAAGGCAAAAGAAAAGTTTCTTTCCTCAGGCCATCTACCTCATGAACACCTAAATCTCTCCCCTAGAGAGTAAACCGTGCAATACATAATGCTATTTATATTTATATTTATAACTATTTATCACATTTCTCTTACTCACACTCCCTTGCATTTGTATCTAGTGACTATTTTTGTATATTGGGTACTTTATATTTTTAAATATTTTTTATCCCTTGCTCACATGCTCTATCTTTTCACCTGTCTTGTTACTGTCATTCTGTCTGTGCTGTGGTAGTTCCTGTCACCAAGACAAATTCCTTGTATATGCGAACATACTTGGCAATAAAGCTCGTTCTGATTCTGATTCTGATTCTGATTGTTATACCAGTAACCCAGTGAAGAACTGGACTGTCATTTGGGTTGTCAGTTCATTTAAAGTATATTTTCCCCAGCATTGTACATTTTCACCATTTTATAGTGCTTTCAACTTTCCAGAAGCATTTTAGATGCAGTACATATAATAGTATTTAGTGAACAACTCTGTTCGGTGGGAATCCATTAATAGCTGTGGGTGGCATGGTGGCACAGCAAGTAGCGCTACTCTTTCACAGCGCTTGGATGGTGCAAGAGGACATGGGTTTGATCCCTGCTCAGTCTGTGTGGAGTTTGCATGTTCTTCCCATGCCTACATGAGGTTTCGCTGGGTGCTCTGGTTTCCTATAACACTCCAAAAGACATTCTCTTCAGGTTCATCCATAGAGACAGTGTGTTCTGCTGATGTATGGACCCATTGTAAATAATGTGCAGTACTAGCAGTGTAAGTTACCTTGCTGAATGGGGTGTGGACTCGTCACACTACATAGAGTTTGTTGGAAGTCACTTTGGAGAAAAGTGTCTGCTAAATGAATAAATGTGAATATCCAATTTGAAGTGACAACATATTGAGAGCACATGAGACAAAGGGTGTAGAGAAGGGAGAAGATGCCCAGCAGTGTGGATGTGTGAGCTGGTGCTCTGGATGTGCCTTGCTGCATGCCTCAGAGTGTGTTACATGTATTTGCATAGAGAAGCACTTTGCATGGGCAGCACAGGTTTTGGTGCTCTGGGACTGTTTATAGTCCTCAGAGTTGAACTTCATGACTGACAGCTGTCTTTCAAGGCATAGGAACAAGAAGTTACAATGAGTTTTCTCACCATTTTTATTGGCATACTTGGACTTTTCATTGATGGTAAGGAGGAGATTATTACTTTTGTATTTTTGATTTTTTTTATTTTCATAAGTTGGTTTATATATCTTTAATGTTAATCACTGTGCTATTCTTTCACATTCTTCAGAATCCAGAGGGCAGGTCACTGTGACTCAGACTCCTGCAATGAAAGCTGTTCTACAAGGACAGACAGTAACAATCCACTGTAAAACCAGCAGTGATGTTGATGGTGATTGTGCTTCATCTTATCCTTGTATGTACTGGTACCTACAGAAACCTGAAGAAGCTCCTAAACTCCTCATCTACTATGCTACTAACCGTCAGTCAGGGATTCCAGATCGATTCAGTGGCAGTGGATCTGGGTCTGACTTCACTCTGACCATCAGTGGAGTCCAGGCTGAAGATGCAGGACATTATTACTGTATGGGTGGCCACACAATCAGCGGTAGCTATGTGTTCACACAGTGTTATAGAGCCGTACAAAAACCTCCTCAGTCACACTTTACAGTTACTGCACTGGTGCACCTGAGACCCCCTGCAGCTGCTGAGGAGGAAGGTGGTTTAAACTTTTCTTGACGTTTATACATTTTATACTAAATATAATAAAACTATATAACTATATATTAAACACTTTTTT
This sequence comes from Scleropages formosus, assembly GCF_900964775.1. Lineage (NCBI taxonomy): Eukaryota > Metazoa > Chordata > Actinopteri > Osteoglossiformes > Osteoglossidae > Scleropages > Scleropages formosus. Next base: position 304,498 of record NW_021641042.1, on the reverse strand, counting down.
TCAAAAACTCAAACTGTACTTTTTTAGTCTCCTTCTACTCTTTCTACTCTGTTTTCAGCTATTTTTCTTGTGTGCCTTACAATTGTCATATGACAGTTTGTGTATAAAAATTGACATTGACTGTGTTCGTATTGACAGAACACATTATGTGAGGAACGGGGAAAAATTCAAAGAAAGCCTGGTCAATGTCCTACTTTCTCTCAGAGAGCTCAAAATACTACAAACCCCTGAAAATATGACCTATATTTAAATACACTGATAGAATTTGTACAGAAATGTCTTTCAAGCTCTCAGTCTAGACACTGATTATACATCTCTCATTGTTTGTAAATCTCTCTGATCATTCAGTTTCATCAACATAATGAAATTTGATCATATTTTTGAATGAACAAGAAAAATAATAGCTAAGAATTAAACTTGTGCACAGAGTCAAACACTCATTTTATTGGACATTTAAGGATCTGTGTAGAGTGATAATCCATCCATGATACCATCCATTTCTCTCCACTGATCTACTTCAAAAGCTGTGACAGCAGATAAATATAAGAATGTGGTACATTATTCGATTTTTACTCCAAACTGACATAAGTGTTGAGATACTTAGAGTAATTTATTAATTCACATAGCTAGGTAATTTGTAATTTCTAATCTCCTCAATCATTATATAAATATGAAACCCCAAATATGAAAGTTCAGCGGAAAGTGATGATTCTCAACCCATCCTTTCTTGTAAACAACCGAGCCTTTCGTGCTCATTTTATACCCAGTATTAATAGTGTCACATTCTGCCACAACATGAAATCCCTCCTGCCCTCTTCCCTCTCCTCTGCTCTTCTAACCTCCTTCCCATCCACTGCACAATTCTCCAGTTGCTCTCCACATGATGCACCAAACTCTTCCTTTTAACTCTCCTCTTATCACCACATGAAATTTATTACATTTAAATATCACCTTTGATGACAATTAGAAATTATATCCAGAGTCCTTAAGATTAATTTGACATTTATTCATTGAGATGGTGCTTTTCTCCAGAGCAGCTAATAAGTTAATTTCCTCCTTTTTACCCACACACTGTCTGAAACCACTTGTTCCAAGCAGGGTTGCAGTGACCAGGAGCCTAACCTGGCAACACAGGGTGCAGGGGACACACCCAGGACGGGACGCCAGTCCGTTGCAAGGCACCCCAAGCAGGACTTGAACCCGCGACCTACCTGACTGCAGCACCCAGTCAAACCTGCTGCACCCCCCTCTCATTCTTACAGCACAACAATTTTTACTTGAACAATTTAGAGTAAGTATTTTGTTCTGAAAGTACTAAAGCCATGAGCAGGATTAAAACCTGCATCCTTTGGATCCAAAACCAGCTCTTCTATTCACTTAGCTGGAACAATCCAGAGCATTTTTCTGGTAATAAGTGTCATGGCTGATGTACACATCACCTCTAAGTGATCACCTGAGGTCCTGCTCTAGTTCAGCAGACAAAATGCAACACACCTGTGTTACATCACTGGTCTTTATAGGAGCAGGACAAATCCACAAAGGCTGCAGAATTTCACCGAGTTGACAGTTTATTAGGATGTAAACCAGAACTCAGCTCTTCCCACACCCACCGCAACGACCCTGTCCTTGTCTGTGTCCCTATTTGTGTCTTATTCTCCAAAAACTCATCCTGTCTCTTCCCTTTCCTGGTTGTTCAGTAAAAGTGACCGCAGTCCGGTGTGTCTTTGCTCCATGTCTTTGTTTATGAAAATACATTACTATAAGTTGTGTTATTTTTTATTTTAATCATTGGAAGGAAATAAAAGAACACATGTAATATAGATGTATAAAGGAATTAATAAATTAATAAACTTATCACCATTAAGCTTCCTTTCACTGGATTCTTTGTCCAAGGTCATTTGTCCATTTGGATAAGAGACTTTACAATGAGCTGAATATTAAAATTGCTCCTCGCCCTAAGACTTAGGTAGTGTTTATTTGTTCATCTGAAACTTTTCTCCAAAAAAACTTACAGTCATTCACCCATTTATACAGTTAGGTTGTGTTCCTAGAGCAGTTTAGAGTAAGTTTTTTAAGGGTATAAAAGCTGAAAGTGAGATTCAAACCTGCAACCTTCGGGTCAAAAAGCAACAGGTCTACTACATTGTCAGCCACCCGGAGGTGATTCTTGTTTAACCTGGAGGAACATAAAACAAAGATCTTGAAGTGTAATTCCCTCATTTGTCATTGTTTTCGTCCCGGAAGGAAGGGGCGGACTCAAGTTCAAAGTGCACAGGGGTTTATTCAGACGCTAGACAGGAATCGTAGTCAGGTACAAGCAAGTCTTCGGACTGCAAATGAGGTACACCAGGAAATCCGGTATCAGAGTCAGAAAAACAGGCAGTGGGTCAGAATACTAGTGAGCGGGTCAGGTTTCAGGATGGGAGAGGTCTCAGGAAAACGGGTGAAGGGAAGAGGACCTAGGAGCGAGGAGCAGGGATTAGGGTACAAAGGCAGCAGGTAGGATGACTCAGAGCGAGTGAGTAATCGGCGAACAAGGTTCCGCGACACTCATTGTTCGCTTCTGCCTCTTAACCTGTCGAGCCCCAGGTGTATCCGGTTATGCCGATGACGTGGGCGTGGCATCATTTCTATAACCGTAAATGTGTGTTTTCGTGTTTAATTTCCTCTCTCATGTGTTACCAATGTATTACCTGTACAACAGTGAAATAATAAAATAAATTAGAAAATAAATCTATTAGAAATAAAAATATATATATATATATATATATATATATATATATATATATAATTGTCATGTCCACAACCGCACCGGACACCAATGAAGCACCTGATGACAATCATGGCGCTCGACTTGAAGAGGTCCTCCTCAGGCCTTTGGACTTGTGGAATCCCATTGAGACAACTGTCCCCCTTTGTGCCATTATCCCAGTCTCCTTTGTCCATGGTTCCTGTTCTTCGTTTCCTGGCCTTTGACCTTCGCCTCACCCCCTGACTTCGTCTACGGATTTTCGCTCCCACTCTGACCGCCGGTTGACCGAATCCTCGCCCGTCCCAGACAACGAGAACTCGCTTGACTTCTCGGTTCCTGACAAACGATGCTGCACGTAGGTCCAGCCTTCCCTGTGGCCTCGGTTCAGCGTGACAATAACAAATGTGTTTATTTTGATTTCTGTATGATGTCTGTCGCTGTGACAGTAAGTGTCACAATTTAATGGTGACTCTACAAAAACAGATGAAGCAATAAAGTCACTACCAGCTTCACACAACCATACACAGTACGACGTGCAGTGAAATGCTTTTTACAACTGTCCGACATAACAGTTAAAAAAAATAACAAATACATTTCTGAACCGCTTGTCCCATTTGGGGTCGTAGGGAGCCAGAACCTAACCTGGCAACACAGGGCGAAAGGCTGGAGGGGGAGGGGACACACCCAGGACAGGACGCCAGCCAGTTGCAAGGCACCCCCAGCGGGACTCGAACCCGAGACCCACTGGAGAGCAGGACCCAGTCCAACCCACTGCACCACTGCGCCCCCCACAATAACAAATACACACACACACATTTCCTAAACTGCTTGTCCAATACGGGGTCGCGGGGAGCCGGAGCCTACCCGGAAACATAGGGCGTAAGGCCGGAGGGAGAGGGAACATACCCAGGACGGGACGCCAGTCCGTCACAAGACACCCCAAGTAGGACTCGAAACCCAGACCTACTGGAAAGCAGGACCCAGTCCAACCCACTGCACCACTGCACCACTGCACCACCACACCCCTGTTTGATATACATTGTCTGTTAAATAATAAAACATTTTCCTTCAAGGAAGACAAACAGTATTAAATGACAAAATTATTTGTATTTCGCTTCCATTTTTTTAAATATAAATTTTCATTGAATTAATAAATTACGTTGTACTTTCTATGCCTTCTTTGCGAACAGGACTGTGCTCATCATTTGAAATGAACACTTAAATTACAGTTCATGTGACACAATATGTATTAATAAGGGAAACAACAACTGCGTATTTGATTCAATAAACGTTTATTATTCTCAGCTGCATTTCAGACGTCACTCAAGCACAAGATCACACAGTGTAACACACCAATAATCTAATACAGAACAGGAGCAGAGGACACACTGGATAATACTGAGAAGCTCAAGGTAAAGGGTCTCACATATATAGTGGAGCAAAGCACATTATTAACCTCTATGTTACTAGTTACGAAAACAGTAAGAGTGGAGTAGAGCACAGAGTAAAAACACAGTAATGAGACGCCCATCTACACGGGGCAGTCGGCTCTCTTCATCGTCTCCAGAACTGGAGTCTGGGAGCCCTGAGTGGCCTTGCAGACCACCGTGCCCGCCTTCGTCCACTCGTCCGCAGGGAGGGTCAGCGTGCTGCTCCAGCTGTACTTGCCGTCCTTGTCCAGGAGTCCGCGGCTCGCGTCCCCAGGCTTGGTCCTGCCGTCCACCGTCCACTCCAGCTTCCAGTCGG